>NC_086452.1:407743328-407850828 GCF_028390025.1 Pseudophryne corroboree
GAGTACCAGCCAACCAGCTCCTGTAATTTTTCAAACGCAGCCTGTAACATGGCAGTTAGGAGCTGATTGGCTGGTACTTTCTCTTTCCACTTTATCTCCATCCAAGGTTTAGTGAATAGACCCCTAAGACCCCCCCCCCCCCCCACACACACACACACACACACACACACACACCACCCCCCCACCACCACCACTTGGAACATAAGTCACCTGCATTAAACGTTGGCATAACATATGGCTCAGGTGTAACGACGCTGAAGGTGGAAATGTTTTGTGTGCTGATGGCAGTAATGTATACACTGTATAGTCATTCTCCTGCACGCACTTTTATCCCACATTGATGTCTGCGAGTTGAGATGTTGGCGTGAAGTTTTATTTTGGTATAACTAGGCGATGCTGGCGTTCAGAAACAGCGTGAGTTTAATCTGAGCTCCGGCAAGCACAGCAAATCTTCCTGTGTGTCTCTTAGCTAATGAGTAGCATGCAGTGGGAATTCAGTGCAATTCCCTCGACTATCTCAAATCAAAACTTAACGACTGCTGCTGACATATTTTATGTTTATTGTTGTAGGGCCAATGTATTGCATCACGGAAAAGCAGAATTAGAGGACGTGTGAGTGTGAACCGCTACGCCGAGCCCATCAAAGGTTCTTTCTGAACCTGAAAAGTGCAGACAGGCAGCACATATGGTGGGTCGGTCACAGTAGCCGCCTTGCGCTGCTTGATGGTGCGAATCGCTGCACTGATGTAAATTGCAGCACCATTCAGACGCACACGTAGGGCACACAACCTTGTCACGTGCCGGCTGTGTATTTTACATCGTGTCTAAGGGTTTCTTGGTTTTCCCATTTGACTGTGGCGTTCTGCATTAACTGACGTGACTGTAAAATCTTGTTATACAGAATAAGTGGCTTCTATGTTTAGCGCATCCGAACCTGTTTTTGCTTCTTGATTTCTGTATCCGCTTTGGCCTTGACAGCAAGTGGTCATGCAAGCTGCACATTACAAACTTATTTTCTGCTGCAATGATACTGTACTGTATTCGTGTGGTAACATCTGTCTGATCTCACATTATGTATACATTAATTGGCGGCCGGAGATTTCCTGAAGACGTTAGATGGAAGTTATTAGCATTTGTGGATTAGATTCAGTGACAAGTCTTTATTTGTGGTGCAGAATTGCCCAGAATTCCTGGCTGCCGTCACGTTCTGGAGAACGTTCAATCTGCAATTATATGAGGGACGTGTCCAATATTAATTAATGGGAACGATAACAAACCAGATTAGGCGACTTTATCGTTTTTAGGTCAGCCTTAGTTTTTAGTTTGGTTTTGGTTTACGGATTTGGGCTGTCTTCTGTGTTCCAGGGACGGTGCGCAGCGTGAAAGTCGTGGGCATTATGTGAAACCTGTCTGCTGAAACATGAATACGAAACATCCGTTACTAAATACCTGCCAAGATGTTGACAATTTTCAGAAATGATTTCCTCTGTGCACAACCCAGTTGGATGTCTCCTTGGCAGTATTATTGTATTGCAATGTAAATTTGAGTGCACGCTTTATTGTGGGTTAATTAGTTGCTAATTGTCCTACGCTATGATGAGTCATATTTTGTACTGCAAATAAATAAGACTTTAACATTGATTATACGTATAGCTGGATAAAGGATCCTATCAATCCAAAACCTTACTTATTGAACCACCCTCATACTATTTTTTGCTGGGGGAATTGTTCCCCCCCCCCCCCTCATGTATGCTTTGTTTACCATGACCGCACTTTGTTCTCTGGCTGCTGGTTGTATCCTGGAAGACTGGGTAAAGAGCTTAAAACTTTTAGAAGTTTCAATTGATTTGCAGTCCCCTAGGTAACACACTTTTTTGCTTTTGTACAGTTTGAATTCAAACATGGAGCCAGATACACTGAAAGTTTGACGGAGTATTTGTACTCCGAATATTCCAGCATTTGAAACAATTTTTAAAGCCTTTTAGTTAAATATATTTCCCTACTCTTTCGCGATATGACTATTCCCTTTAGGGTTGTTCAGTTGTGCTCTCATGTGTTGCTATGACACTTTTTTTTTTGTATTTCTTTACACATCTGTCTTTAACACAACTATCATTTTATTAGTGCAGAGAAGCAATAAGGTTAAGAAATTATTAACGAATATGACGTGCAGTCGGATCCATACTTCATTATATAGATAGATATTATTTATTTATTTTTGTAAGTTTAGCTTATCCGAAGAATCCACAGTAACAAAAAAAATAATAAATCTTAAATTACTCTTCAGCCTTTCTCTAAAACATTTCAGCAATTAGTTTCACAGCTTGAAAAGCAGAAAAACTGTAACGGATACCAGTTTCATAGTATTATATTTATTTAGAGCAGAATTACATTTGCAGTTTATAATATTTATGTATCAAGATGGAACATTCTCTAAATATAATGACCTTGTAAATATCATTTAATCGGAAGCTGTACTGCCATATGTTGAAACGTTACCTGCTGTGAATACAGTTAGCAATAAAAAAAAAATATATATATATAGAGATTCGTTTTTGGCGATAGGAGGTGAAATAAATTATGGCATAACAAGGAATGCGAGATGTAGAATGTCCATGTTTCAGAGTGATATATAAGTAGGCGGTGGCCTGGTTCATGCTTGGTGTTTAATACAAATTGTATCTCGGGGGGTCAGTGCATAGTGTCAATTACCCAGTGGTCTGTCACATTTGTGTGCAAGGAAAAGTCAGCCTCGGCAAGACAGGGAAGTAGACTACATTTTGGGGAAAGTGTTAAAGTTCTATTGAACAGAATAAAAGTTCTCTTTTACTGAACAAGATCCCTCCAGTTTTTATAGACCTTTAACTTTTACAAGGTGCGGTAAATTTGCTTGGTTGTATTTCACTTCCATGCATCAACTCATACTGTATATGAAAAGTTATAAGCTGGGTATACAATATATTGGAGGATCGCAACCTCCATTGTATAGCGTGTGTCATCAAGATGATAGGTCGACATGGTCAAACAGTCGACCGGTACAAATGGTCAACGCAATTTTTGGGGGATTTTTTTCTTCTACTTTTCCATAATTTACCATCCACGTGGACCAAGATTGGGAATGGTAACCTGTGGCAAGCGCAGCGAGGCACCTTGCCCGAAGCGTGGTGAGCAAATCGGTACACTAATTGGGGTCACAATGTTTAACGTTGAAAATGGCACACGCAAAAATCTTGTGTTGACCTTTTGTAATGTCTACCATTTTAATGTCTACCTGTGGCCCCTGTCGAACTATTGCATGTTGCCTAATTGGCTTCAACTTTTTGACTGTTGACCTTATTCTGGTCAACGCAACGATCCACATCCCTTAAAAATCACCCAATTTATTTTTTGATGTATTCTGTGGTTGTATCAGCCCATTGGATGGTTTGCACGTCTAGGTGGGGGGATGTAATAAGGTGTGAGTATCGGAAAGTGACAGATTTTGTGGCAGTTTTGCTCCTGTTGGTTTTTTTTTTTTTTTAACTGGCAATCATTTACATAGTAAATCAAACTTATTTTGCCATGTAAATGATTGCCACTTTAAAAAAAAAAAAAAACCAGGACAGCTCTCACAAAATCTTTCTGATTCTCACACCTTAGTACATTCTCCCCATAATAGGATGATTCCACGGATGACACAGTATCTCGTGTAACAATATATTGCATTGTTGCACCGTGCATTGTATAGTGCTGGCCTGGCCCACCTGTGGCTGTCTTGCTGAAACTACATGTCCTAGTGGGCTGAGCGGTGGGTGGATGTCCTGGGACTTGAACTTTCACAATGGCTGGAGAAGGTTGGCCGGTTCTGGTGTAGTAATTAGCATTTTTAAGTTCCGTTCCCGGAGTCTGGACTAGTATGATATATAAACCATCCATCACTCTACATGCGCGTCCCCTAGTAAGATGGTCCTAATTCAAGTTCTGTATAATTTTTTTGTGCTTCCCCTCCTTTTTAAAGTAGAAACATCACTTCCAAACAGTGGATATGGATGAAACTGTGCAAAGAGGAAGACCTTATGTCTGCATAGTGAATTAATACTGCTACTTTTTAAAGCATACTCCTTCAGCCTACGAACCGCTGCCTTCAATGGAGAACTTGATCAGCACTGTATTTATTAAGAAATAAGCCGCACGATAATTACAGGTGTAGCAAATGGATCCGCACGTCAGACATTAAGTGGTAATTTAATATTTACAGCATCTGTGCCCAACCTCCTTCCCCTTACCTTACAGAGCATGGGCTGGATCTTACTTTGTTACCTCAGCAGTGGACATGGCTGCCGCAGAGATGACGTACAGGTGATCTACAGTATAACACAAAAGTCATGTCCGTGCATAAAATCAGAGGAAAATGCCTGTCAAAATCCTGTCGATTTTGTGTAATAGTAATGAGCGCTATCGCTTATACAACGTTTTATCGCATATTTTAGTTACCTTATCTCTGTAAAATTGTGACTGAAAATACCTATTGGTAAGTCGCTGAAGGAGCGATTAGCGTCTCTCCTCAGTCACTAGCCTCAAATGAGTTTAAAGCACAATCAAAGTTCATTTCACCTTTAAAGATGCTCACAAATCATCAGGATAGAACAGGTCAGCTGCAATGTCACAAGGATTACTGAAACTAATTAAGATTGCTTCCAACAGGAGAACCTTAATGCAGTTGTTGGTTCTTATTGATGGTGCTATTCACAGAAGATACCGTGTACAATCACAATCTTCATTGCTCAATGCAAAGGTTTTCTTTCCCCGACCGTGACACATCCAGAATGTCCGTTTTCTGAGGGTGACCATGCTAAACTCAATGTTGTATAAGGAATGCTCCCATGTAACAAATATATATCTGACAAGTTTCCTGGTTTGTGCTATATTGTGGAATTCCTACAGCAGCTGTTGGTTTTCTCTTTTTCTACTTCCATCAGCAGATATATCCCACACCTCTTGGATAACGACTGTAACACTTTTTATGTAGGTCAAAAAGCTTAAACTGTTGTCCCCTGACTTCATTGGTGTATCCTATAGTTCCATTTTCTGTTATACCTGGCCTTCAGTTACGTTTTCCTATGTCCGGTTCTTAACCCCTTTGTTGCTGGGATTCTAAATGTCCACCTATACATGTAGGAGGCGATTCAATTATTTTTGGGGGTACCCAAATTACCGCAATTGTTGCTCTGATCGTAAGCAAAAGCACTGGGTTTAGCCACACAAAGCGTATGTTCCTGACTAAAATATGCTCCTGAGGAAGCTGGCGGTGACCAAGACCAGCGAAACACGTTGAGCCCCTTTTCCTCCTGACCACGGGCATTGCACCTGCTATTCTCAATCATCTGGCAATTATTGGACTTACAAACTCCCATAGGATCCTCACTAGTGCTGTCCATTTGGAATCTCTGGACATTCCCCTGCTGCCATTGGACCTCGACCTGCAATTGAGAACCAAGGGGACTTCTTCCTGAGACCATGGTAATATCCATATCCAAAATTTACTGAGGACACTTTGGAGGACTGAGTCCTAGCCAGAAAACAAGTGCATATTGCCTAAGTGGAGATAGAAGTGGTCACATGTTAATTTGAGAGACTCTCAATCCCTTATCTATTTTATTACCCTTTTGACAATTAGATTTGTTGTAATCATTTTTAGTCTAATTTTTAATAAATGTATGAATAATTTTTTATTGTTAAACTTGCATCCGTTCATTATTTGAAATTCAGCCGGTGCCAGTATACTCTCTCGTCCTGACTAAAATACTGCCTGCAGCACGAAAAGTCCACTTTTTGTACATTTCAGTGGCCATTCGCACCCAAAAGGAGCAACAATTGAATTGCTCCATTGGGCGCCATCTAGTGGCAGCCACAAGGTAAAATAATTGATCCCTTATACTGTGGAAAGGTTATCGTGTGCTAATTGGTCCCCCGGAGCTATCCAGTTAGAAAACAGGAGCTAGCAGGGATTATTTTTTCTCTCTAACGTCCTAAGTGGATGCTGGGGACTCCGTAAGGACCATGGGGAATAGCGGCTCCGCAGGAGACTGGGCACAAAAGTAAAGCTTTAGAACTACCTGGTGTGCACTGGCTCCTCCCCCCATGACCCTCCTCCAAGCCTCAGTTAAGATTTTGTGCCCGAACGAGAAGGGTGCACACTAGGTGGCTCTCCTGAGCTGCTTAGTGAAAAGTTTAGTTTTAGGTTTTTTATTTTCAGTGAGACCTGCTGGCAACAGGCTCACTGCATCGAGGGACTAAGGGGAGAAGAAGCGAACTCACCTGCGTGCAGAGTGGATTGGGCTTCTTAGGCTACTGGACATTAGCTCCAGAGGGACAATCACAGGCCCAGCCATGGATGGGTCCCAGAGCCGCGCCGCCGGCCCCCTTACAGAGCCAGAAGACAGAAGAGGTCCGGAAAATCGGCGGCAGAAGACGTCCTGTCTTCAACAAGGTAGCGCACAGCACTGCAGCTGTGCGCCATTGCTCTCAGCACACTTCACACTCCGGTCACTGAGGGTGCAGGGCGCTGGGGGGGGGGGGCGCCCTGAGACGCAATAAAAACACCTTGGATGGCAAAAAATGCATCACATATAGCTCCTGGGCTATATGGATGCATTTAACCCCTGCCAGAATACATAGAAAAACGGGAGATAGGCTCCGCCCCCTTGTCGGCGGCCTTATCTCCTCAGCACACTGGCGCCATTTTCCCTCACAGCTCCGTTGGAGGGAAGCTCCCTGGCTCTCCCCTGCAGTCACTACACTACAGAAAGGGTTAAAAAAGAGAGGGGGGGCACTAATTACGTGCAGTATTAAAGATACAGCAGCTATAAGGGGAAAGACACTTATATAAGGTTATCCCTGTGTATATATATATATATATATATATATATAGCGCTCTGGTGTGTGCTGGCAAACTCTCCCTCTGTCTCCCCAAAGGGCTAGTGGGGTCCTGTCCTCTATCAGAGCATTCCCTGTGTGTGTGCTGTATGTCGGTACGTTTGTGTCGACATGTATGAGGAGAAAAATGATGTGGAGACGGAGCAGATTGCCTGTAATAGTGATGTCACCCCCTAGGGGGTCGACACCTGAGTGGATGAACTGTTGGAAGGAATTACGTGACAGTGTCAGCTCTGTATAAAAGACAGTGGTTGACATGAGACAGCCGGCTACTCAGCTTGTGCCTGTCCAGACGTCTCATAGGCCGTCAGGGGCTCTAAAGCGCCCGTTACCTCAGATGGCAGATATAGACGCCGGATACTGACTCCAGTGTCGACGGTGAAGAGACAAATGTGACTTCCAGTAGGGCCACACGTTACATGATGGAGGCAATGAAAAATGTTTTACACATTTCTGATAATACGAGTACCACCAAAAAGGGGTATTATATTCGGTGAGGAAAAACTACCTGTAGTTTTCCTGAATCTGAGAAATTAAATGAGGTGTGTGATGATGCGTGGGTTTCCCCCGATAACAACTGATAATTTCTAAAATGTTATTGGCATTATATCCTTTCCCGCCAGAGGTTAGGGTGCGTTGGGAAACACCCCCTAGGGTGGATAAGGCGCTCACACGCTTGTAAGGGCTCTACCCTCTCCTGAGTTGGCCGCCCTTAAGGATCCTGCTGATAGAAAGCAGGAGGGTATCCTAAAATGTATTTACACACATACTGGTGTTATACTGCGACCAGCAATCGCCTCAGCCTGGATGTGCAGTGCTGGGTTGGCGTGGTCGGATTCCCTGACTGAAAATATTGATACCCTAGATAGGAACAGTATATTTTTGCCTATAGAGCATTTAAAAGATGCATTTCTATATATGCGTGATGCACAGCGGAATATTTGCCGACTGGCATCAAGTCTAAGTGCGTTGTCCATTTCTACCAGTAGAGGGTTATGGACACGACAGTGGTCAGGTGATGCGGATTTCAAACGGCATTTGGAAGCAACATGAGAAGACACCGTATTATCAGGCGCAGTCTTTTCGTGGACAAGCGGGCAAAAGGTTCCTCATTTCTGCCCCGTGACAGAGGGAGAGGAAAAAGGCTGCAGAAATCAGCCAGTTCCCAGGAACAGAAACCCTCTCCCGCCTCTGCCAAGCCCTCAGTATGACGCTGGGGCTTTACAAGCAGAATCAGGCACGGTGGGGGGCCCGTCTCAATGAATTTCAGCGCGCAGTGGGCTCACTCGCAAGTAGACCCCTGGATCCTTCAGGTGATATCTCAGGGGTACAAATTGGAATTCGAGACGTCTCCCCCTCGCCGTTTCCTAAAGTCGGCTTTACCGATGTCTCCTTCTGACAGGGAGACAGTTTTGGAAGCCATTCACAAGCTGTATTCCCAGCAGGTGATAATCAAGGTACCCCTCCTGCAACAGGGAACGGGGTATTATTCCACACTGTTGTGGTACCAAAGCCGGACGGCTCGGTGAGACCGATTCTAAATCTAAAATCTTTGAACACTTACATACAGAGGTTCAAATTCAAGATTGAGTCACTCAGAGCAGTGATTGCGAACCTGGAAGAAGGGGACTACATGATGTCTCGGGACATCGAGGATGCTTACCTTCATGTCCAAATTTACCCTTCTCACCAAGGGTACCTCAGGTTTATGGTACAGAACTGTCACTATCAGTTCAGACGCTGCCGTATGGATGGTCCACGGCACCCCGGGTCTTTACCAAGGTAATGGCCGAAATGATGATATTCCTTCGAAGGAAGGGAATTTTAGTTATCCCTTACTTGGACGATTCCCTGATAAGGGTAAGATCCAGGGAACAGTTGGAGGTCGGTGTAGCACTATCTCAGGTAGTGTTGCGGCAGCACGATTGGATTCTCAATATTCCAAAATCGCAGCTGGTTCCGACGACTCGTCTTCTGTTCCTAGGGATGATCCTGGACACAGTCCAGAAAAAGGTGTTTCTCCCGGAGGAGAAAGCCAGGGAGTTATCCGAGCTAGTCAGGAACCTCCTAAAACCGAGCCAAGTCTCAGTGCATCAATGCACAAGGGTTCGGGGTAAAATGGTGGCTTCCTACGAAGCAATCCCATTCGGCAGATTCCACGCAAGAACTTTCCAGTGGGACCTGCTGGACAAATGGTCCGGGTCGCATCTTCAGATGCATCAGCGGATAACCCTGTCACCAAGAACAAGGGTGTCCCTCCTGTGTTGGTTGCAGAGTGCTCATCTTCTAGAGGGCCGCAGATTCGGCATTCAGGACTGGGTCCTGGTGACCACGGATGCCAGCCTGCGAGGCTGGGGAGCAGTCACACAGGGAAGGAATTTCCAGGGCTTATTGTCAAGCCTGGAGACATCACTTCACATAAATATCCTGAAGCTAAGGGCCATTTACAATGCTCTAAGCTTAGCAAGACCTCTGCTTCAAGGTCAGCCGGTGTTGATCCAGTCGGACAACATCACGGCAGTCACCCACGTAAACAGACAGGGTGGCACAAGAAGCAGGAGGGCAATGGCAGAAGCTGCAAGGATTCTTCGCTGGGCGGAAAATCATGTGATAGCACTGTCAGCAATTCCGGGAGTGGACAACTGGGAAGCAGACTTCCTCAGCAGACACGACCTCCACCCGGGAGAGTGGGGACTTCACCCAGAAGTCTTCCACATGATTATAAACCGTTGGGAAAAACTCGACAGGTATTGCGCCAGGTCAAGGGACCCTCAGGCAATAGCTGTAGACGCTCTGGTAACACCGTGGGTGTACCAGTCAGTGTATGTGTTCCCTCATCTGCCTCTCATACCCAAGGTACTGAGAATTATAAGATGGAGAGGAGTAAGCACTATATTCATGGCTCCGGATTGGCCAAGAAGGACTTGGTTACCGGAACTTCAAGAGATGCTCACGGAGGATCCGTGGCCTCTACCTCTAAGAAGGGACCTGCTCCAGCAAGGACCCTGTCTGTTCCAAGACTTACCGCGGCTGTGTTTAACGGCATGGCGGTTGAACGCCGGATCCTGAAGGAAAAAAGGCATTCCGGATGAAGTCATCCCAATCCTGATCAAAGCCAGGAAGGATGTAACCGCAAAACATTATCACCGCATTTGGCGAAAATGTGTTGCGTGGTGCGAGGCCAGTAAGGCCCGACGGAGGAAATTCAACTGGGTCGATTCCTACATTTCCTGCAAACAGGAGTGTCTATGGGCCTGAAATTGGGGTCCATTAAGGTTCAAATTTCGGCCCTGTCAATTTTCTTCCAAAAAGAACTAGCTTCAGTCCCTGAAGTTCAGACGTTGTAAAAGGGGTACTGCATATACAGCCTACTTTTGTGCCTCCAGTGGCACCTTGAGATCTCAATGTAGTTTTTGGGTTCCAAAAGTCACATTGGTTTGAACCACTTAAATCTGTGGAGTTAAAATATCTCACATGGAAAGTGGTCATGCTGTTGGCCCTGGCCTGGGCCAGGCGCGTGTCAGAATTGGCGGCTTTATCCTGTAAAAGCCCTTATCTGATTTTCCATTTGGACAGGGCGGAATTGAGGACTCGTCCTCAGTTTCTCCCTAAGGTGGTTTCAGCGTTTCACCTGAACCAACCTATTGTGGTGCCTGCGGCTACTAGGGACTTGGAGGACTCCAAGTTGCTAGACGTTATCAGGGCCCTGAAAATATATGTTTCCAGGACGGCTGGAGTCAGAAAATCTGACTCGCTGTTTATCCTGTATGCACCCAACAAGCTGGGTGCTCCTGCTTCTAAGCAGACTATTGCTCGTTGGATTTGTAGTACAATTCAGCTTGCACATTCTGTGGTAGGCCTGCCACAACCAAAAATCTGTAAATGCCCACTCCACAAGGAAGATGGGCTCATCTTGGGCGGCTGCCCGAGGGGTCTCGGCTTTACAACTTTGCCGAGCAGCTACTTGGTCGGGAGCAAATACGTTTGTAAAATTCTACAAATTTGATACCCTGGCTGAGGAGGACCTGGAGTTCTCTTATTTGGTGCTGCAGAGTCATCCGCACTCTCCCGCCCGTTTGGGAGCTTTGGTATAATCCCCATGGTCCTTACGGAGTCCCCAGCATCCACTTAGGACGTTAGAGAAAATAAGAATTTACTTACCGATAATTCTATTTCTCGTAGTCCGTAGTGGATGCTGGGCGCCCATCCCAAGTGCGGATTGTCTGCAATACTGGTACATAGTTATTGTTACCAAAAAATCGGGTTATTGCTGTAGTGAGCCATCTTTTCTAGAGGCTCCTCTGTTATCATGCTGTTAACTGGGTTTAGATCACGAGTTGTACGGTGTGATTGGTGTGGCTGGTATGAGTCTTACCCGGGATTCAAAATCCTTCCTTATTGTGTACGCTCGTCCGGGCACAGTATCCTAACTGAGGCTTGGAGGAGGGTCATGGGGGGAGGAGCCAGTGCACACCAGGTAGTTCTAAAGCTTTACTTTTGTGCCCAGTCTCCTGCGGAGCCGCTATTCCCCATGGTCCTTACGGAGTCCCCAGCATCCACTACGGACTACGAGAAATAGAATTATCGGTAAGTAAATTCTTATTTTCACTTTCCTCAGCGGGTTTGTAAAAAAAATAATCCCAGATAACCAGCGTATTATTGAGTGTTGCGACCCTGTTAATGCACAAATCCATGAACTTTTCACAGATTCTGTGTGTTAACACCCGTTATTGTGAGAAATCGCATATCCAATTGCATAGCCCTGGGCTTAAAGCCTGATATTTTTCACTGCAATAATTTTACCTCGGGAAATTGAATACCGACCTAATTTTATTTTAAGAAAATGAAAACATTGAAAACTAAAACCAAAAAAGCAAGGTATAATATGTGCATAGAAAAATTCTCTCTCTCTCTCTCTCTCTCTCTCTCTCTCTCTCTCTATATATATATATATATATATATATATATATATATATATATATATATATATATATATATATATATATATATATATAGTCGTCCAAAGGAAAACGGCACTCAGAGGCAATACATCGTAGAAAAGAGGTTTAATTCATCCCATTAACGTTTCGGGGCGACAAGCCCCGTCCTCAGCTTGTCGCCCCGAAACGTTAATGGGATGAATTAAACCTCTTTTCTACGATGTATTGCCTCTGAGTGCCGTTTTCCTTTGGACGACTATTTCTCTGCTTTAACGGGCACCAGAGCAAGCTGTTATGATTTGAGTGCCGGCATATACTGGAAATATTTATATATATATATATAGTGTATGTATATATGTGTGTGTGTGTATGTATGTATATATATATATATATATATATATATATATATATATGTGTATATGTATGTGTATATATATATGTGTGTGTATATATATATATATATATATATATATATATATATATATATATATATATATATATATATATTGCTCAAAAAAATAAATGGAACACTAAAATAACACATCCTAGATCTGAATGAATGAAATATTCTTATTAAATACTTTGTTCTTTACATAGTTGAATGTGCTGACAACAAAATCACACAAATTATCAATGGAAATCAAATTAATTAACCCATGGAGGTCTGGATTTGGAGTCACCCTCAAAATTAAAGTGGAAAAACACACTACAGGCTGATCCAACTTTGATGTAATGTCCTTAAAACAAGTCAAAATGAGGCTCAGTAGTGTGTGTGGCCTCCACGTGCCTGTATGACCACCTTACAATGCCTGGGCATGCTCCTGATGAGGTGGCGGATGGTCTCCTGAGGGATCTCCTTCCAGACCTGGACTAAAGCATCCGACAACTCCTGGACAGTCTGTGGTGCAACGTAGCGTTGGTGGATGGAGCGAGACATGATGTCCCAGATGTGCTCAATTGGATTCAGGTCTGGGGAACGGGCGGGCCAGTCCATAGCATCAATGCCTTCATCTTGCAGGAACTGCTGACACACTCCAGCCACATGAGGTCTAGCATTGTCTTGCATTAGGAGGAACCCAGGGCCATCCGCACCAGCATATGGTCTCACAAGTGGTCTGAGGATCTCATCTCGGTACCTAATGGCAGTCAGGCTACCTCTGGCGAGCACATGGAGGGCTGTGCGGCCCCCCAAAGAAATGCCACCCCACACCATTACTGACCACTGCCAAACCGGTCATGCTGGAGGATGTTGCAGGCAGCAGAACGTTTTCCTTGGCATCTCCAGACTCTGTCACGTCTGTCACGTGTGCTCAGTGAGAACCTGTTTCATCTGTGAAGAGCACAGGGCGCCAGTGGCGAATTTGCCAATCTTGGTGTTCTCTGGCAAATGCCAAACGTCCTGCACGGAATTGGGCTGTAAGCACAACCCCCACCTGTGGACATCGGGCCCTCAAACCACCCTCATGGAGTCTGTTTCTGATCGTTTGAGTAGACACATGCACATTTGTGGCTTGCTGGAGGTCATTTTGCAGGGCTCTGGCAGTGCTCCTCCTGTTCCTCCTTGCACAAAGGCGGATGTAGCGGTCCTGCTGCTGGGTTGTTGCCCTCCTATGGCCTTCTCCACGTCTCCTGATGTACTGGCCTGTCTCCTGGTAGCGCCTCCATGCTCTGGACACTACTCTGACAGACACAGCAAACCTTCTTGCCACAGCTCGCATTGATGTGCCATCCTGGATGAGCTGCACTACCTGAGCCACTTGTGTGGGTTGTAGGGAGGTCATACAGGCACGTGTAGGCCACACACACTACTGAGCCTCATTTTGACTTGTTTTAAGGACATTACATCAAAGTTGGATCAGCATGTAGTGTGTTTTTCCACTTTAATTTTGAGGGTGACTCCAAATGCAGACCTCCATGGGTTAATAAATTTTATTTCCATTTATAATTTTTGTGTGATTTTGTTGTCAGCACATTCAACTATGTAAAGAACAAAGTATTTAATAATAATATTTCATTCATTCAGATCTAGGATGTGTGATTTTAGTGTTCCCTTTATTTTTTTGAGCAGTGTATTTTATAGTGTGTTCAAAGATATAAGAAAAGGGGGTCATTCTCTAGAGTGCATAAACGTTTTATTCACATACAGGTTTTAAAACACACAATTCCGTTTGCATGAACTTGTACCAGACTAAAAAGCACTGTGGGCTGGCTACCACAAGGTTTGGGTAAGAATTGCACAGAAAATTCCAAGACTGCTCTCTCCAACCGCTACACGGCATGAGCCGCTTACCATTTTCCTGGCATCCTTTTCGGAGGGACAGGGAACACTGAGCTTAGCGTTATACAGCGGTAAAATCACGTGCGTCGCGACCCGTGAGGTGGTGGCAAGCGTGACGCGATTGCCTTGTATAAGTTTGATACAAAACTTGTGGTAGCCAGCCCACCGTGCTTTTTAGTCTGGTACAAGTGCTGCCTATCTGGACATAGTATGTATGTCTATATAACACACACAGACACACAGACACACACACACACACACACACACACACACACACACACACACACACACACACACACACACGTGTAGGAAACCCTCTGTCACAAAAGGGTGAAATTAGATTACCTGCCATACAAGGGGACATCACAAACTGCGCAGCTCTTCCCATCAAGGAGCAGTGAAAGTGGTGAGATATTAATGGAGCTATTCAAGAAACATTCTACTAAGTACCAACCAACTGCATTAAACTCTTCCTGTAAGAAGCAACCTTTTTAATTAATCCTTGTGACATCACAACTGACCTGCTCTGCCCAGATGGTTCCTGAGCAGCCAACGTTCTTTAAAATGAATGAAGCTTTGATGGTGGCTTAAATGTATTTGAGCATGGTGGCTGTGGCGAGATCCTCATCTGTCCTTCATCGATCACCCCTAGCCTAACCAGACTACACAAGGACAGCGACTTCCCAATTACATGAGCTTTTCATCAGCATTTTGCAGAAATGAGAGCTCACAGGTGAGATAGCAGATTGCGTATTAAATGTTATGTGAATAGGGAAAGTGACTGCATCATTAATACACGAGTTGTTCTAAAACACTGATGTATTGAAGACATTAGCTGAACCTGTCACTTAGACTTTCCTAAGGAAATATAAGAGTAACACCCAGGTAACAGAAATATACTGCACCACTTTCTATGCTTCCCTAGGTTGACGCAAGGGATATAGGTTCTGCATGCTTAGCACATTTTTGACAGTCGTATGCAAAGGGATCCAGCCCGCTAACATGCTGTAAGCGTGTGCAATTGTGGGTCAAGTGCTGACATTTCAATGTCTTCTGGGAATTATGTAAATTTGATGTACTGTATATTTCATTTTCAAATGGTTACACTGAGTTTTACAAGCGTGCATTCTATATAAATTCTGTGGTTATTACACAGTATTTATGCAAAGTGTTTGAAATACTAATTAAAAACAGAAAAAAAGCACTTTCCTTAATAAATTCTTTGTTACTTGAACAGAAACTTCCACCAGTTCCTAGGGATTTCTTCGCTGTCTGTGCAGTGGTTTCAAGTTTTTAAAGCTTTTTCCTTGAATGTGTTTTTTTTCTCCACTGTATATTGAATGTCAGTGTTTCATGTTTTCCCGAGAGGATTGACTGGGTTCATATCGGCCTGACCATAACTTCACACTCAAGATAAATCTCTAAAGCTGCAAGAAAACAACAACATATACATAGACATCTAGAGACGTCGGGGTTTTGAACAGTGTACAAGATAGCTGGGGGAATAATGATTCCCATTATCCTATATGGAAGGCAATCTGCAGTAGCCGTTCCACTTTCTTTGTTGCATTCCAGAGAATTGTCTGATTAACCTCACTTAACTTGAAATGCCTCAAATTATGAACTATAGAATCTGGTATTGTCTAACCTGTCGATTGACTTACAGGCCCTGTGGCCAGTACAAAGTGGGCTACTTTGGAAGGCCGTAGGCCCTGGTTATGACCAGACCTGAATTCTTTGTTGCCCCCTCTCAGGGCTACTAAAAGCCTTTAACACATTTAAAAAAAAAAAAAAAATATTTAAAACATCTGACCCATTTATTGTCACACTGACTAGGAATGGTCATCAATATCTGATCTTTCAGAAAGATCACTTTCCATGCATGATGCGTTGCTATAAAAACTTTTATTTTTCAATGTTCCCTATCTACCCAACAGTGCATGTGCCCAAAATAATAATGATCACAGAGAAGGTTAATACTATTTTACAGATCACTTCCTGACTCACATACAGTCCTGCAGATCCCATATTGATCCGAATAGTGATACTATATGTGATTGGCTATCCCAAGTACTGATTCCTACTGTTCTATACGTCTGTACATACTATAGATAGCGCTCTGTAGAGTTTAGGAAAATCTGGGTCTATTTGTCAAAGGTCGAAGATTCTTAAACTTAAAAGTTTTTGCTGAATTTAGGGATTCTCCCTATTGAGCCCTACAGGATGCGCTGGCAGGGCTGTACAGCGATAGCTTCTTCAGGCAAATCATTGGAAAGCTTTGCAGTGCGTCTTTGATGTTGCCTCTATTTCAGGATGGCGATAGCTGGCACAATGTATTAAAAAAATATATATATAATTTTATTTATATTCTTTCAATTTTAAAACTTATTTTTTTAAATTAAATTTTTTTAATTTAAAAGTTAAAACATTTAAAAAAATGTAAATGTAACATTTTTAAGTTTCAATATAAAAAAATTAAAATTAATTTTCAAATTCAAATATCAAACTTTATATTTTTTTAGTGTGTGTGTTTTATTTTAACACAATCTGTACATGCAAGACCAGAGAATGGGCTCTAAATACAGTGAGCATGTGTGACCTGTGCCAGGCAATGCCAGGTCACCCGTAGAGCGCCATCTACAGTATGTGCCAGATCACACACTTTCAGAAAGGACTTGTGTTGTAAAATCATTACACATTTTCCCCCTTCTATACTAATTGATGGAAGTCCTTATGTGCTTTACTAAAACCTAGAAAATAGAAGCACGCAGCCAAAAGTAACATACTACACAGATTATAGTACCTAGTGCCTCAGTGATTTCATGCATCATTAGTGAAGGGACAAATACTCATTCTCCTGAATATTGGTTCAGCCCACAGGAGTGGTTCTCTTTAATACATGGCAGCAATGTCTGATTAAATGTTGTAGATGGTTTACACTGGTAATGAGATCAGCAAAATCAGGTGACCTCTGATGTATTAATATTCTGCATACTACTTTGCTCTCCGCTTAATTGAGCTGTAATGACTGATGGAGCGAACACTTAAAGCATTACACTTGTACTGGTCATCTGCAAGCTGTGCCTTGTGCATTCACTATTCCGACGTGTCACAAAATCCTTATTAAATATGGCCCTCTGACAAGAAAGCTACACAGCTGAAGTTTCCATCTATATTTAGTAGACACCAGATTCTAGACAATAAGATCTTTCTTTCTTTAAACATTTGTTCTTTGCTTGGAATTGGTATCGATTTTGAAAGCTGTGATTAGGCACGCAAAGCTTTTTGTATTGTAATCATGGATTGTATTGAAGAGGATGGCAGTATTAAGCGGGGAATGCAGATTTCAGATGCCTGTGTATGCCAGTATAAATTACACATTATATCGCGTGTTCCAAGCTGAATGGAGTCATGGAACTGCACATCTTATTCAGGCAAGGGGGTGACTTCATTGTGCTGGTTACTGGGGAAATTCAGGCTTTTGTTAAAAGAAAAAAGTGCACATGTTGAGAGTGCGGGTGTGTGTATATATATGTGTGTGTGTATATGTATGTGTGTGTATATATATATATATATATATATATATATATATATAATATTATATTATATTATAATTTTAGCACTTGCTGGTAGCATTGCCTACCTCAGCAGCTGCAGGATCCCCACTCTTGCCCCGCTCTCTTCCCGGCAGCAACAGCAGAGCACCAGGCCTCCCCGGATAAGCTGCTTTTCCCGTCCGTCACTGGCATTATTCCTGTTGGCTGACCCCTGTGTATGGGGGTTCCTGGGACCAATGCCCATGTCACCATTCGGCCCTGATTTGGGTCACCCTCGCTATACAATTATCTGCGCAAGTTAAACCACATGTGCAGCCCGGCTGATGTAACGGTTAGCATTACTGCATCACAGCACTGAGGTCATGCGTTAAATTCCCACCATGGCCCTAACTGTGTGGAGTTTGTATATTCTTCCCGTACTTGTGTGCGTTTCCTCCTGGTACTCTGGTTTCTGCCCACACTCCAAAAATATACTGGTAGGGCAATTGGCTCCAAACAAAAATTAACCCTAGCATGGATGTGTGCGCGTGTACATGTGGTTCGGAATATAGATTGTAAGCTCCACTGGTAGAATGGACAAATATAGTCTCTGTAAAGCGCTGCGGAATATGTGTGCGCTATTTAAATAACTAGTAATAAATTAATTTTCAGTAAGATTTAACGCTCCATTTTTGTAGCAAACTATGAGCTGGTGAAAACTTTGGAAAAGCAGGGATTTTAAGGAAAATTGTCGGCACTTGCTTCAGAACCTTTGGGACTGTCCAGCCAATGATTATACTTAGATTGTTCCCGCATGGGTGACATTTACACTGTGTACTTGGGTGCAGTGGAACTGGTTTGCTGGAGCTTTAGAGATCATCCTCTGCAAGAGCCGGGAATGCAGCACTTCCTATACGGAGAATGGGTGCAGGGCAGATGAGGGGTTGGATTCCTGGGCCACTGAGTTTTTGTGACCCTTTTATACTGAGCAGCGACTCAAGTTAACCTTCCAATAACCTGGGTGACAGTGGCGTTGTGAAAGGGATATTAACGATTATTTGTGACTTGGAATCGAGCATAGATGCACTAAGTGAAATTACTGTGTGATAGGAGTGTCACATCACTGCTAATTGAATATGCCCCTTGGCCCTAAATAATTTGCGGATCAACACGGGTGTTTCGTCTGTGTGAAAGGGTCAACCAGAGTCGATTCCTGGGTCAAATTCCCAGGAATTTCAACCCGGGTTGACCCTTTCACACAGAAAAAGGCCCTGTGTTAATCTGCAAATTAGCTGGTAGAACTGCTTCACCCAGTAACTTGATTTTCTGTCTGAAATGGGTATAACAGATGACAATGGATTCTCCTCATTCCACCCTATGATAGAACTTATTTGCATTTTACTTCTATTAAAAAAAAAAAAAAAAAAAAAAGTTTTATTTATTTTAATCAAATTGAACCCTTTTAAGTAAACTTTGAAAAGCCATTCGCAATATGAATGGAAAAGTTCCATCCACTGTTCTAGGTTTTCAAAGAAGTAATTACAGTGACCTATGTTTTGATTCCTTAGTATACAGGGTGTGTTATTAGGTGGGTGTTTTTCAGGCACTTCCTTTCCACTAGTGGCAACAATGTTTCTTTGTGTCTGTAATAAAATGTTGCCGTGAATTCGATGTATTTTAATATAAAGACATGCCATGTTGACAGCAGATGAGGACCTTGACCTATTTAACTTACAAAGGCAAGGAGTCCAAGGCAAATGTGTATGACAGCCATAGTTGTTATTCCTCTGAATTTCCTATCTCCGACCGCTCTTATGAATGAATCCACAAATCCGTGTAGAGCATTGATACTGGGAGATTGCGAGCGTGTTGCTCATTCCAACGCCTGCCATCCTCTGCGGGAAAACAAATTTTGAGCTTTTCCATAAAGGACTTTGTTAATGGTTTCTAGAGTTCTGAAATGTCCATTTAAGGAAAAAAAAAAAAAAAAAAAATTGTTATTGTGTATCCTGTCGAATGGTCGACAGTACCGTGTCACCGTTCATAAGTTCGACTTCCGATCGTTGACATGGTTTTAAATTGTCAGTAGGCACTAGGTTGTCATCCTCAAACTGTTGACATGTTCACAGTGTTGACATCTGAAATGTCACCATGTGAATCAACACAGTTTCAGGATGCCGACTGTTAGGGTTCTGCAGTGCAGTGAGGGATAGAGTTAAATGTAGGTACTAAGGGGAGAGATACAAATATTTTCCGAAACGTTGCCGCATTATAGATCCGTGCCAGAAAGGGATCTGGTAGAAGATGTTGAAGATCGGCTGTATTGACCCACTTGACCTCCTTCTCGTGTTGACCTGATTACTGTCAACAAGTTATGCCACACCTAATTATTGTGCTTTCACACTTTTTGTGTGTGTGTGTGTGTGTGTGTGTATGTACCCTGGCTGACCTAACACAAGTTACCCACCTCATTTTCATTTATAGATTGTGTTGAGCAAAGTTTAGACTAGGATGCGGTTTTTATCTTGAAACTACTAATGATGTATTATCTGTACTGGGTACTTTATTTTTTATTTCTGCAGATGAATTATGTGCATCAAAAGCTTTCTAACCTTGTGTATTTAGTATTTCTATAGTATATACACTGCTCAAAAAATAAAGGGAACACTAATATAACACATCCTAGATCTGAATGAATGAAATATTCTTATTAAATACTTTGTTCTTTACATAGTTGAACATGCTGACAACAAAATCACACAAAAATCATCAATGGAAATCAAATTTATTAACCCATGGAGGTCTGGATTTGGAGTCACACTCAAAATTAAAGTGGAAAAACACACTACAGGCTGATCCAACTTTGATGTAATGTCCTTAAAACAAGTCAAAATGAGGCTCAGTAGTGTGTGTGGCCTCCACGTGCCTGTATGACCTCCCTACAACGCCTGGGCATGCTCCTGATGAGGTGGCGGATGGTCTCCTGAGGGATCTCCTCCAAGACCTGGACTAAAGCATCCGCCAACTCCTGGACAGTCTGTGGTGCAAAGTGGCGTTGGTGGATGGAGCGAGACATGATGTCCCAGATGTGCTCAATTGGATTCAGGTCTGGGGAACGGACGGGGCAGTCCATAGCATCAATGCCTTCGTCTTGCAGGAACTGCTGACACACTCCAGCCACATGAGGTCTAGCATTGTCTTGCATTAGGAGGAACCCAGGGCCAACCGCACCAGCATATGGTCTCGCAAGGGGTCTGAGGATCTCATCTCGGTACCTAATGGCAGTCAGGCTACCTCTGGTGAGCACATGGAGGGCTGTGCGGCCCCCCAAAGAAATGCCACCCCACACCATTACTGACCCACTGCCAAACCGGTCATGCTGGATGATGTTGCAGGCAGCAGAATGTTCTCCTTGGCGTCTCCAGACTCTGTCATGTCTGTCACATGTACTCAGTGAGAACCTGCTTTCATCTGTGAAGAGCACAGGGCACCAGTGGCGAATTTGCCAATCTTGGTGTTCTCTGGCAAATGCCAAATGTCCTGCACGGTGTTGGGCTGTAAGCACAACCCCCACCTGTGGACGTTGGGCCCTCATACCACCCTCATGGAGTCTGTTTCTGATCGTTTGAGTAGACACATGCACATTTGTGGCTTGCTGGAGGTCATTTTGCAGGGCTCTGGCAGTGCTCCTCCTGTTCCTCCTTGCACAAAAGCGGAGGTAGCGGTCCTGCTGCTGGGTTGTTGCCCTCCTACGGCCTCCTCCACGTCTCCTGATGTACTGGCCTGTCTCCTGGTAGCGCCTCCATGCTCTTGACACTACGCTGACAGACACAGCAAACCTTCTTGCCACAGCTCGCATTGATGTGCCATCCTGGATGAGCTGCACTGCCTGAGCCACTTGTGTGGGTTGTAGGGAGGTCATAAAGGCACGTGGAGGCCACACACACTACTGAGCCTCATTTTGACTTGTTTTAAGGACATTAAATCAAAGTTGGATCAGCCTGTAGTGTGTTTTTCCACTTTAGTTTTGAGGGTGACTCCAAATCCAGACCTCCATGGGTTAATAAATTTGATTTCCATTGATAATGTAAAGACCAAAGTATTTAATAAGAATATTTCATTCATTCAGATCTAGGATGTGTTATTTTAGTGTTCCCTTTATTTTTTTGAGCAGTGTATTTTGCACCAGAATCCTGACCGTAAGCCACGGGAGGGGAGGGGTAAGAGGGGTGTGTTAGGTGTAGGCTGCCGGTGGGGGTAGGTTTAGGGTCAGGCTGCAGAGAGGTATAATTAGGTTTAGGCATACCCAGGGAGGGTTGGTGTTATGGGTCCTACACACTGGCAGATTACACTGAAAGATATGAACGGTGTGCAATAAAAAGCTGCAAGTCTGGGGCGGTGAGCTATGGAGCTGTTGCCAGTGTTTTCAGGCCATTACAACAGCAACTCCCACCTAATGGGATGGACTCCTTGGTCTGCTTCAAGACGTTTTCTGTTCTGTGAGCCACCATAGCGCCTCAGCCCTCTGCTAGGTCATTCTGAGTAATCTGCAGTGTTATTTGGTTTATAAACAATTAAATTATCTGTCATTTACTTGTACATTCAGATCAGTGTTTTGCATAATATACCGAGTCAGATATGTATGTAGGCCTACTGAGGGGAGAAGAAAAGAAGTATACACTTAGTCGTCGACCAAGTCAGTTTTCAGTTCTGTTTTAGCAGATTCTAGCAATTACATTAAAATAATGAATATTTGACACTGTGACAATGCTGTATTTAAAAGAAAGTTTTGTGTAAGTGTGTGATTGGCAGATGACAGCTATCTGTCTGAGAGCGTTCGCTTTATTACAAAGGGAATTTGCCGCCACCATGCTGAATAATTGCAATGTGCGGAGTTGGAAGCAGAACTTGAAAGTGGCTAAATTTTATTTGACAATGAGTCATAAAATATGTAATATATATGTATTTTTATATATCGGTGCACTCCTTCGTTTGAAACAATAATAGTGCTTGGGATTTTTCAAACTAATTGTGTAATGTCTGTCTGACTCTTCAAAGTGTTTTATTTGTCCCTTTTAAGCGTCTGTCTATAAAAGGATAATGAGCGAGTTCTGACAGTCACATCTTATAGTGCACCAGGCATGTATCAGGGTAGTGGCGAATGAGCCCTCTAGAACGCTGTGGATCTCTAACCAGGAAACGATGATTGTGATCTTTATATTATTTTAGTGAATACGGAATGTTGACACCTTTTTATAAGAATATCTCTGCAGCTTTTTCTCTGTTGAATCACTTTGGTGTGATACATAAACAGCGTTCCCCATTCACTTACATGGTATGATAACGGAGCGTGTAAATGCTTTGTAACGCCGCTATTCCCGACGCCCGCTGACATTTTTCATAGAATCAATCATGGTACACTGTGATCTGATATAATTTCCTTTTAAAAAGGAACGTTCAAACAATCCTATCAATACACATCAAATAGGGTATACTACTAAACACACCTGCAATCATTACTCTAGTTGTTGTGCTTATTCCAAGCACCATTGAAGCGATCATAGAGCGGGAATTAACACACGTAAAGGTCGTTTCTGCCAATGTTTTACAGCTTGAAGCCTCTACCTTGGAGGGACAGCTAATCAGAGCCAACCGAACGCCCTTGATGCAGCAGGTTACAGTATAGAAGGTCTGTAGCTCTAGGGGAGACGGTTAAAGAAGAGAGAGAGACTCTGTGCTGTGAGAAAATAAAGTGATGGCGGTTTGTTCTTAAACAAGCAACAAATAAACTAATTTTATAGCAAAGGGTTTATTTGTGCGACCAGGAGCTGAGTGCACTTGTCACTTGTGCGATATGTTAGATGGGTCACTGGCGATATAGGCGTCGGTTATTGGGCGAGCTGCTTGATGATATGGCGCTTTTTAAGCCCTGTGCGGACATGGACAGTTTTTTTATTTTTAAATGATTGATTCTATTGTGCCACCATATTATACAGCTCTATACAGGCGGTATGTGGTCAGAATACCAATGCCGGGAACCTGACTGGGGCACCATACCGACGCCGGCATATTGGCGAGGTAGGTGATTCCCCCTCTATGGGTGTCTGTGACACCAATAGAGGGAAACCGAGCCCACAGCATGGGGAGCGCAGCGTGCCCACAAGGGGGCTTCATTGCACTTGCCCCCCCTGCCGGTATTCCACCGCTCGGGGTGCCGGTGTCTGTATACTGACCTTCGTCATCCTGTGCGGCGGGATACCATACCATACCGAACCCATACAGGCAATAATCAACCATTCACACCGGTACCTGCCAATATGGGCATACTGTGTAATTTTCTGCCTCAAAAACTCACTAAGGCCCATTTAAAGTCCCCCATCATGTGCTCGGTCTTGGGCATAATATTTGACCTTTTAAAGAACATGTATTGCCTCTATGTGTCTAACTATATAATATTCCATTTATACTGGGCTAAATAATATACACACTATAAATGGAGTGTTTATATGTTGGCAAATATGCTCACCATGCTTTTTATTCCATCTGCTACAGGTCGCCATGTTAGGAGTGCGGGGCCTTTCTAGAACACTTCATACAAAAAGGGGGAGATAAAGTGGAGCAGTTGCCCAAAGTAACTAATCGCCTCCTGACTGTTATTTTTCTAGCGCAAAATCTGAAATGACAGTTCCACTTTCTTCAAGGCTTGATACCTCTCACCCCAGAATGACTGACAGCACGGCAGAATTGCACTGTGTGGGTTGGTGAACTCAAACATAAGGGGCGGGGCCAAAGTGATTGCGTTTGGGAGGGAGTGGCTTCTGAGGCGGTCTCTGTGCTAGATTAGCCTTGGAGTGTTGCGTTGATGTAGAATATTTTAGGTTGGTATCTGAAGAATTCGATTTTGGTGTTTAGTGGTCCTTTTATTTAAGTTCATGAAGTATGTACAACAGGACAGGCACATCTATGCATATCTGGGTGTTTATACATGGAATTAGATGGATTATTTCCCAGAGGAGACCTGACCATACTGTGTACATTAATGGAGATATGTGCTGTGTGGACGTAGCTATCTGCTGTGGGTTTGCACTTACAGAGTTATCTATGCAGGGAGAAAGCGGCGTAAAGAGGCGCTCTCAGATTACACGCCATTGTCCGTTATTATTTACACTGAAACAAATCCTAATGAAACCATTTATACGTAGTTGTTTGTTTTTGAGAAAAATGTAAGTGGAACCTATTCCCTTTTGGCTATTGCTATTATTATTATTTAATGTATCCTTGGCGGAAGAGAGGCCACGCTCCGCAGACGAAGCACCATATGCGCACATTACCTCAGGCTCTCCCTTTTGTTATGTCGGAGCAGAGCCAGGGTTTCCAGCACATAAAGTACACTTTGGAGTCACAGGGGTTGGAGCATTAAAGGGAAAGTTTCCGTTCAGCAAATGTTATTTCTTTACCTCACAGAGGATGAATGGGCTTCAAGGGTTAATGATGTTTGTGTGGAATGATTCTCTTGTACCAAGTCACAATGTTTGGCTTGTAAAGACTGGGCTGTTACGTTACCTGATTTAATACATATATTTAAGGTCCCACTTAAACTACCCCTAATGAAGATGTAACAAAGGTTATCCGATGATATGTGGGCAGTTCACTGGGGAAATCCACACTGTCCTCCAATGTCTTAAAAACTCTTGTAAAAATAAATATAGACATATATATATATATATATATATATATATATATATATATATATATATATATATATATATATATATATATATATATATATATATATATATATATATATATATATATATATATATAGATATAGAATTTGAAGGCAGGCCCCACACATATACACGCACCTGTTTACACACTAGGCTTCATTTTTGTTAGGAGCCAATTAACCTACCAGTATATTTTTGGAATGTTGGAGGAATCCGGAGTACCCAGAGGAAACCCACTACAGCACGGGGAGAATATGCAAACTCCACACAGTTTATTTATTATTCTTATTACTACATTTTATTTAGAAGGCGCCACAAGTGTTTCGCAGCGCCATACATAGGACAGTACAGGGAGACAAAAATTAGCATTGTAGTAAATAAATAACAAAAATAGAGTACAGGTAACAAAGAGCACCACAATTCTCAAGACATAATACAGCTTAGATGTAAGTAGTGAGTGAGTGATCAGCGTACTACTGGGAGCTGGTGGCCATAGATAGAGCTGAGCCTTTACCATTAGGAGAAAATGCGGGTAAAGATGGTCGCTGAGTAGGAGAGAGCTGCGAGTGAAATGTGTCGAGAAGAAGAGGGTTTTGACAACCAGAGGAAAGAGGGCCCTGCTCTGAGGAGCTTACAATCTAGTTAAGGCCATTGTTATCAACTAGCATTCCTTAACACAAAAAGCCAATGATAACGAGGTCAGGCCTTTCCAACTATGACTATCTAGCTGTTGTGGAACTACACATCCCAGCATGCACAGCCACAGATTTACCATCACCTAAAAGCAAAACTGTGGCAGGGTGTGCTGGTACTTGTAGTTCCACAACAGCAGGAGAGCCATGGGTTGACCAGACCTGCCTTAGGGGGATTCTACACTTATTTGAATTCTGCATTTGTGCAACCCAGAAAGTAACCCGCTAAGGTCAGTGGGGAACATGGGGGCAGATGTATTAACCTGGAGAAGGCACAAGGAAGTGATAAACCAGTGATATGTGCAAGGTGATAAAGCCACCAGCCAATCAGCTCCAATATGTAAATTAACAGTTAGGATCTGATTGGCTGCTGCCTTTATCACTTTGCACATATCACTGGTTTATCACTTCCTTATGCCGTCTCCAGGGTTTTTTACCCGCACTTCATGAAGTATCTGACATCTCCGCGTTGACAGTACATCATGTAGAACGTATAGGCGATATTGCTATTACTATCGGTGCAGACCACAAAATGTAAACAATAGTCTGTAGTGGAACAAAAGAATTGCTACAAACAATAAGAACAGGACTTTATTATCTGACAGGTTTCTTTCTACGTTCTTTTCCATAAAATAAACCTACAGTATAGTAGAATCTTTCAGTTTAATGCTTCTTTAAATTGCTTTACTGCTATCCCAAGGACAAAGCGTAGTAACTTTCTTGCCTTGTGGCATTTAGTAAATGTAACTTGTAATGCATTTCTAATTATCATTTTTCAAGTCCTGATTTCACAGCAGCGGTGTCTTGCAATAACAGTGTTTGATGAGACTCGGCAATGGTTCTTTGTAAAAATTAATTTTGTGAGCTTGAAGACTCATTGGTAGGAAGACTCCACCCTTTTAGATGTTGTGATTGAGAACCTTTTGATTAATTGTGTCATTTGATGCAATGTTAATCACCTTCCCTGCCAAAAGGAAAATTAATGTTAACAATTAGGCAGTGTCTGGAATCAGTATTTAGAATTTGTTTTTGTTAGCCATGCGTTTCATAAAACCATGAAGAGACTACTAATTACGTTCTTTTATGTTTTGCTTTCTGTTGTGGTGGTTATTGACTACTCTACATCAACATTCGGCAAGTCTGATCCAAGGGACCAACAGACTGGCCGAGCTGCCCGGCGGGGGGCGGGGTGACAGGGAGAGAAGTTCTTCACTCCCCCCGATGACCCTAGCAATGCATGCTAATATGGACAATCGCGTCCATATTGGCCTGCATGCATAAGCGAAGGGGCACCAACGATGAACGAGCACGGGACAGCGCATCGTTCATTGCTTCATTAATGAATGAGAACGTTCATATCGTGCAGTGTTATCTGCCAGTGTAGTGCCCTTTAAATCTCGGTACACACTTAAACAATCCTCAGGAGATCCAACCCCTGACCGACCAGTTGGTCCAAAAATTGGACAAGGGTGGACCCAGCTTGAGAGCCGACTTGATAGTAATAGTGATTATTTTATATGTTTTCAGGGGATAAACAATCCATCTTTGGTGGAACTACATATTCCAACAAGCAATGGCTGGGACATGTAGACTGCGCTTTATTGATCTTTTTAAGGTGGCTTGCATATCCAAAACGTATATGTATTTTGTTCGGCTCCGGCCCTTTGCAGGCCTCCACTGTTGAAAGCACAGGTGTAAGAAGACTTCTGTTTACAATTAAACAATGTACGTTGGGATCTGAACTCAGATGGGAGCGATGCAGGATTGTGTACCACAGAACTAATCCTATATATTCCCCCATACTGTTTGCAGTGTTTAAAGCTGTGTGTGACCGCACCACCCTATCTGTACACATGGCGTCTTAGCCGCCTTCATAACTGGTGTGCACTTGCGCAAGCCCTACTTTTTGTATAAGACGCATCTGAAATTAGATGTATCCTCACATATGCACAGCACTGCATATCCCATAATCCCACTGACCTGTTCACTCTTGAAAAATATCCCATAATCCCACTGACGTGTTCACTCTCAAAAGGCCTATTGCCACTCAGTTTTGTCCCTTCAGCCACAAGCGGTGGTGCAGCTGAGTTGCATATGACTCTGCAGTGCCCATGGTTGAGTTGGGATGTAGCTATGTGACTGGCGGTCAGGAGACCGCTGGTCGCATTATCTCCCCCCTACCTCCCGCACTCTCACAATCCCGACGGTCGGCATGCCGACCAACAGGAACAATTCCCTCC
The DNA here is from genome assembly GCF_028390025.1 of Pseudophryne corroboree. Taxonomy (NCBI): domain Eukaryota; kingdom Metazoa; phylum Chordata; class Amphibia; order Anura; family Myobatrachidae; genus Pseudophryne; species Pseudophryne corroboree. The sequence goes on from NC_086452.1 coordinate 407,771,657, forward strand.
CACTCGTGGGTGTCCACGACGCCCATAGAACCCAAACCCGCTGTCTAGATGCCGTCATAGGTATGGGACTGCCGGTTAGACAATACACACCTGGTGAGTCTGCTCTGCTCTAAAGCATACTCAGTGCAAAAACACTTAAGGTCAGTCTGCAAAGCTGATGTGCTTTCAGTGCCCGTGCCTCGGAACAGGGGGTCATTGCTTGGTTGGTTGGCTTGCATATTTTTCTTGTGATGTATGGCCATCTTTAGAGATTAGTGCTCTTTTTTTTTTTACAATTGTTTCAGTGGTTTTCAAAAAGCTCCTGGTTTAAATAAAGTTGTTGTGTTTTTTGTTTTTTTTAAATAGTGAAAATATTTTGTGTATAGTAAAAAACACAAAGAAAACGTACAGTACGTATAGCATCACTAGATCTTCACAGTGTGGCAGCGCTCTAGTCCCCCAGCACCAGATCAGTGTGTTCTCTAAATGTCCAGCGTTCTCAACTTTTTATTAGACTTTTGTAACAATTTCCATGTTCTGATTTTAATGAGATTTTTTTCCCAAATTAACCTTTGCTACTGAACAGTGTGCATATTTCCAGTGTATTCATCGGCATTGCATTGTGCTGACCGTGTATTCCGCTGGGCGCCTGCATTGTACACCTTCCCTGCAGGACTGCCAGACTTTAAAGCAGATCATTGTTCTCTGAATAATGAAACACTTTGACCAGCATTTTGTTTTATGAAAAAACCTTCTATCAGCCAGGCCTTTGTTTGGGCAGTGGATGCTTTCACATCAGAAAGGTATCTGCATGACCTCTAGAACGGAGTGTCACAGATCAGCCCATTACACGTGTCCGATATGTTTCCGAGACTAGGTTATTCCAAGTGGAATGAGGATATCCAATAACACATGGGTGTGGTGTAATATAGATGTACAGTGTCTAGGTGGACAGTCAGTAGGTTGGTATGTTAGCGTTTTCCTAGAAAACGGAGTCTGTTCTATTTTTTTTACGCAAGGGTATAGGATGGGAATAACCTATCATTGAAGTTAGAGGTTTGGCACATTCCTCAAAAACCTGCAACAATATGTCCACATATCTGAGTTTAACCCTTAAACCTTTCCACAAACCATATTTCTCTATCGTCCTAGTGGATGCTGGGGTTCCTGAAAGGACCATGGGGAATAGCGGCTCCGCAGGAGACAGGGCACAAAAAGTAAAGCTTTAGGATCAGGTGGTGTGCACTGGCTCCTCCCCCTATGACCCTCCTCCAAGCCTCAGTTAGATTTTTGTGCCCGGCCGAGAAGGGTGCAATCTAGGTGGCTCTCCTAAAGAGCTGCTTAGAAAAGTTTAGCTTAGGTTTTTTATTTTACAGTGAGTCCTGCTGGCAACAGGATCACTGCAACGAGGGACTTAGGGGAGAAGAAGTGAACTCACCTGCGTGCAGGATGGATTGGCTTCTTTGGCTACTGGACATTAGCTCCAGAGGGACGATCACAGGTACAGCCTGGATGGTCACCGGAGCCTCGCCGCCGGCCCCCTTGCAGATGCTGAAACGAGAAGAGGTCCAGAATCGGCGGCAGAAGACTCCTCAGTCTTCTTAAGGTAGCGCACAGCACTGCAGCTGTGCGCCATTTCCTCTCAGCACACTTCACACGGCAGTCACTGAGGGTGCAGGGCGCTGGGAGGGGGGCGCCCTGGGAGGCAAATGTAAACCTATTTTTGGCAAAAAATACCTCACATATAGCCTCCGGGGGCTATATGGAGATATTTAACCCCTGCCAGAATCCGTTAAAGAGCGGGAGACGAGGCCGCCGAAAAAGGGGCGGGGCCTATCTCCTCAGCACACAGCGCCATTTTCCCTCACAGAAAGGCTGGAGGGAAGGCTCCCAGGCTCTCCCCTGCACTGCACTACAGAAACAGGGTTAAAACAGAGAGGGGGGGCACTAATTTGGCGTTAGAAATATATAAAAAAGATGCTATAAGGGAAAACACTTATATAAGGTTGTCCCTATATAATTATAGCGTTTTTGGTGTGTGCTGGCAAACTCTCCCTCTGTCTCTCCAAAGGGCTAGTGGGTCCTGTCCTCTATCAGAGCATTCCCTGTGTGTGTGCTGTGTGTCGGTACGTGTGTGTCGACATGTATGAGGACGATGTTGGTGAGGAGGCGGAGCAATTGCCTGTAATGGTGATGTCACTCTCTAGGGAGTCGACACCGGAATGGATGGCTTATTTAGGGAATTACGTGATAATGTCAACACGCTGCAAGGTCGGTTGACGACATGAGACGGCCGACAAACAATTAGTACCGGTCCAGACGTCTCAAAAACACCGTCAGGGGTTTTAAAAACGCCCGTTTACTTTAGTCGGTCGACACAGACACAGACACGGACACTGAATCCAGTGTCGACGGTGAATAAACAAACGTATTCCTTATTAGGGCCACACGTTAAGGGCAATGAAGGAGGTGTTACATATTTCTGATACTACAAGTACCACAAAGGAGGGTATTATGTGGGATGTGAAAAAACTACCGTAGTTTTTCCTGAATCAGATAAATTAAATGAAGTGTGTGATAATGCGTGGGTTCCCCCCGATAGAAAATTATTGGCGGTATACCCTTTCCCGCCAGAAGTTAGGGCGCGTTGGGAAACACCCCTTAGGGTGGATATGGCGCTCACACGCTTATCAAAACAAGTGGCGGTACCGTCTATAGATAGGGCCGTCCTCAAGGAGCCAGCTGACAGGAGGCTGGAAAATATCATAAAAAGTATATACACACATACTGGTGTTATACTGCGACCAGCGATCGCCTCAGCCTGGATGTGCAGAGCTGGGGTGGCTTGGTTGGATTCCCTGACTAAAAATATTGATACCCTTGACAGGGACAGTATTTTATTGACTATAGAGCATTTAAGATTCCAAACGGCACAAAGGTGTATTGCCGTATAAAGGAAGAGGAGTTATTTGGGGTCGGTCCATCGGACCTGGTGGCCACGGCAACTGCTGGAAAATCCACCGTTTTTACCCTAAGTCACATCTCTGCAGAAAAAGACACCGTCTTTTCAGCCTCAGTCCTTTCGTCCCTATAAGAGTCATATCTGCCCAGGGATAGAGGAAAGGGAAGAAGACTGCAGCAGGCAGCCCATTCCCAGGAACAGAAGCATTCCACCGCTTCTGACAAGCTCTCAGCATGACGCTGAGACCGTACAGGACCCCTGGATCCTACAAGTAGTATCCCAGGGGTACAGATTGGAATGTCGAGACGTTTCCCCTTCGCAGGCTCCTGAAGTCTGCTTTACCAAGGTCTCCCTCCGACAAGGAGGCAGTATGGGAAACAATTCACAAGCTGTATTCCCAGCAGGTGATAATTAAATTACCCCTCCTACAACAAGATAAGGGGTATTATTCCACACTATATTGTGGTACTGAAGCCAGAAGGCTAGGTGAGACCTATTCTAAATCTAAAAAAATTTGAACACTTACAAAGGTTCAAATCAAGATGGAGTCACTCAGAGCAGTGATAACGAACCAGGAAGAAGGGGACTATATGGTGTCCCGAGACATCAGGGATGCTTACCTCCATGTCCCAAATTTGCCCTTCTCACTAAGGGTACCTCAGGTTCGTGGTACAGAACTGTCACTATCAGTTTCAGACGCTGCCGTTTGGATTGTCCACGGCACCCCGGGTCTTTACCAAGGTAATGGCCGAAATGATGATTCTTCTTCGAAGAAAAGGCGTCTTAATTATCCCTTACTTGGACGATCTCCTGATAAGGGCAAAGTCCAGGGAACAGTTGGAGGTCGGAGTAGCACTATCTCGGATACTGCTACAACAGCATGGGTGGATTCTAAATATTCCAAAATCGCAGCTGATCCCGACGACAAGTCTCCTGTGCTTAGGGATGATTCTGGACACAGTCCAGAAAAAGGTTTTTCTCCCGGAAGAGAAAGCCAGGGAGTTATCCGAGCTAGTCAGGAACCTCCTAAAATCAGTGCATCATTGCACAAGGGTCCTGGTAAAAATGGTGACTTCCTACGAAGCAATTCCATTCGGCAGATTTCACGCAAGAACTTTTCAGTGGGATCTGCTGGACAAATGGTCCGGATCGCATCTTCAGATGCATCAGCGGATAACCCTATATCCAAGGACAAGGGTGTCTCTCCTGTGGTGGTTACAGAGTGCTCATCTTCTAGAGGGCCGCAGATTCGGCATTCAGGATTGGATGCTGGAGACCACGGAGGCCAGCCCGAGAGGCTGGGGAGCAGTCACACAAAAAAAAAAAAAAAATTTCCAGGGAGTGTGATCAAGTCTGGAGACTTTTCTCCACATAAATATACTGGAGCTAAGGCTAAATTTATAATGCTCTAAGCTTAGCAAGACCTCTGCTTCAAGGTCAGCCGGTATTGATCCAGTGGGAAAAACATCACGGCAGTCGCCCACGTAAATAGACAGGGCGGCACAAGAAGCAGGAGGGCAATGGCAAAAACTGCAAGGACTTTTCGCTGGGCGGAAAATCATGTGATAGCACTGTCAGCAGTGTTTCATTCCGGGAATGGAAACTGGGAAGCAGACTTCCTCAGCAGGCACGACCTCCACCCGGCAGAGTGGAAACTTCATCGGGAAGTTTTCCACATGATTGTAAACCGTTGGGAAATACCAAAGGTGGACATGATGGCGTCCCGTCTGAACAAAAAACGGGACAGGTATTGCGCCAGGTTAAGAGACCCTCAGGCAATAGCTGTGGACGTTCTGGTAACACCGTGGGTGTACCAGTCGGTGTATGTGTTCCATCCTCTGCTTATCATACCTAAGGTACTGAGAATTATAAGACGTAGAGGAGTAAGAACTATACTCATGGCTCCGGATTGGCCAAGAAGGACTTGGTACCCGGAACTTCAAGAGATGCTCACAGATGACTTATGGCCTCTGCCGCTAAGAAGGGACTTGTTTCAGCAAGTACCATGTCTGTTCCAAGACTTACCGCAGCTGCGTTTGACGGCATGGCGGTGGAACGCCGGATCCTAAGGGAAAAAGGCATTCCGGAAGAGGTCATTCCTACCCTGGTCAAAGCCAGAAAGGAAGTGACCGCACAACATTATCACCACATGTGGAAAAAAATATGTTGCGTGGTGCGAGGCCAGAAAGGCCCCACGAAGAAATTTCAACTCTGTCGATTCCTGCATTTCCTGCAAACAGGAGTGTCTATGGGCCTCAAATTGGGGTCCATTAAGGTTCAAATTTCGGCCCTGTCGATTTTTCTTCCAGAAAGAATTGGCTTCAGTTCCTGAAGTCCAGAAGTTTGTCAAGGGAGTATTGCATATACAACCCCCTTTTGTGCCTCCAGTGGCACTGTGGGATCTCAACGTAGTTCTGGGATTCCTCAAATCACATTGGTTTAAAACCAGTCAAATCTGTGGATTTGAAGCATCTCACATGAAAAGTGATCATGCTCTTGGACCTGGCCTGGACCAGGCGAGTGTCAAATTGGTGGTTTTTTTCTCAAAAAAGCCCATATCTGTTTGTCCATTTGGACAGGGCAGAGCTGCGGACTCGTCCCCAGTTCTCTCCCTAAGGTGGTGTCAGTGTTTCACCTGAACCAGCTTATTGTGGTGCCTTGCACCTACTAGGGACTTGGAGGACTCCAAGTTGCTAGATGTTGTCAGGGCCCTGAAAATTATAGGTTCCAGGACGGCTGGAGTCAGGAAAACTGACTTGCTGTTATCCTGTATGCACCCAACAAACTGGGTGCTCTTGCTTCTAAGCAGACTATTGCTAGTTGGATGTGTAATACAATTCAGCTTGCACATTTTGTGGCAGGCCTGCCACAGCCAAAATATGTAAATGCCCATTCCACAAGGAAGGTGGGCTCATCTTGGGCGGCTGCCCGAGGGGTCTCGGCTTTACAACTTTGCCGAGCGGCTATTTAGTCAGGGGCAAACACGTTTGTAAAATCCTACAAATTTGATACCCTGGCTAAGGAGGACCTGGAGTTCTCTCATTCGGTGCTGCAGAGTCATCCGCACTCTCCCGCCCGTTTGGGAGCTTTGGTATAATCCCCATGGTCCTTTCAGGAACCCCAGCATCCACTAGGACGATAGAGAAAATAAGAATTTAGTTACCGATAATTCTATTTCTCGGAGTCCGTAGTGGATGCTGGGCGCCCATCCCAAGTGCGGATTATCTGCAATACTTGTACATAGTTACAAAAATCGGGTTATTATTGTTGTGAGCCATCTTTTCAGAGGCTCCGCTGTTATCATACTGTTAACTGGGTTCAGATCACAGGTTGTACGGTGTGATTGGTGTGGCTGGTATGAGTCTTACCCGGGATTCAAAATCCTTCCTTATTGTGTACGCTCGTCCGGGCACAGTATCCTAACTGAGGCTTGGAGGAGGGTCATAGGGGGAGGAGCCAGTGCACACCACCTGATCCTAAAGCTTTACTTTTTGTGCCCTGTCTCCTGCGGAGCCGCTATTCCCCATGGTCCTTTCAGGAACCCCAGCATCCACTACGGACTCCGAGAAATAGAATTATCGGTAAGTAAATTCTTATTTTTCACCATCCTCTTTTCTGATCAACTCTGGGAGGCAGAATACAGTATGCCTAATTGGGTGTGGTGTGATAGGTTGGCAGAACTCATGTCAACATGCAGCATGTCAACAGTGACCACACCAACATTTATTACGCCTCCACAGAAGACGCAATAGAATATTGACCTAATGTCCCCTGGAGGCTCCACGGCAGTAGCGCTCCAGCATAGCCTCCAGGTTCCAGTAATAACTGTTCCGGCACAGATGTCTGACTTGTATTTTCCCTAACCCTAATCCCCCTGGCGGTGCCTAACCCTAATCGTCAGCATTCTGGGAATGTTGACATGGCAACATCTTAGATATATCAACATTGTGAGCATGTCGGCATGTGCGGAACCCTGGCACTATGGGGGAAATGTATCAAAACTTTGAGCGTGATTAAATTGGAGACATTGCCCATAGCAAACAACCAGTTTATGGACTCTTAGATAAATACTAGCTAAGAGCTGATTAGTTGCCTTGAGCAACCTCTCCACTATATCTCTCAGGAAGGTTTGTTACTTCTCCCCTATTGTAGTGGTGAAATTTCCTTTAAATATTGGTTCGGTCCGATGCTACTATTGTATATATTTTTGTTTGCCATTGTGCCAATAATAAATATAGTTCTACAGTCAGTCCCAGACATCTGTCAAAAAGCAACAAATATATATCTTATTTCATATCGCAAGGTATCTCAAATAAATATACAATGTTTAAAGTGTTCTTGTTATGTATTAAGTTTGTTCTTTATATTGTGTACATGGTTTTATGCCTCTGTATTCATTAAATTACTATGTTAAAATTATTATTTTTTATTTTGTTTACGCTTTCTCAAGTGGTCTTAAATTCAATTTTAATCTTCCACCAAATATTTTTAAAATTTTTTTTCAGACTTGCTGCCAATGATCCAGAACCAAATTTGATTTTGTTGTAAATATTGTGTTCATTTTGTACATTGTGCTATCTAAATATTTATAAATAAAAATGAATTTGTGGCCCATTGTGTACCGAAGACAAATTAAGCCACTTGCAGAAATGAACAATATACTTCCAACTGCCATTTGTGCAGTTTTCTACCAGGAAACCTTATTTCAATTTCTGTTAATTTCCCAGAGGGTTTCTAGAGCAATTATTACATCTCTGCCCAATATTTGCGGGAATAATTGTAGTTTTCTGTTAATCAGTTTTCCTAGCCAATTTTCTAAAAAAAAAAACTTATTCCTGCGATATTCCCAACACTGTACAATATTGTATTTTTGTCTGATATTGGTTGGAATCAGTGGGGAGAATAATGTAAAATAGAAGAAAGCTACATGTATTCCATTCTTTATGTAGTGGAAGGGACAATGAGTTAATGACTTAAGGGGGCACTTTCCAACTACACAATGTAGAGGCAGCCATTTTGATGCAGATCCAATATTTAGGAAATTAAAGTGGGTCAATGAGTTTAATAGTTATTAAAGAACAGAATTAAACGGTTTGATTTTTTTTTTTTTTTTTTTGTTATACCTAAATGGGTCAGCTGATATGGAAGTCATCCGGCACATGTTGTCTCTCGGTTTCTGGCATACTTGGGAATTGTTGTTTTCTATTAAGATAAGATTTTACAGAGTGGTCAATCCTCTTTAAGTAAGGTACAGAATGCAGATATGCGCACCCTGGGGTATTGCAGGATAATAGTATATTCTGTACAAAACGTTCAATATTCAAATCCTTCCTTTAAAGTTGAACGGAGTTCCTCCTTTTTCCCTCAAAAAAACAGAAGTAAGGGAATATATAGTGAAGTACAGTTTTTATTCGAAGTGTGAATAACATGAACGAGTTGGAACGCACGCCGAATCTCGGAGTTATAGCCGGTTTTTTACATTATAAATCACCCAAACTGAATGTTTCACCACATAAGGGGCTAACTAAGATCCTAAAGAACTCACCCGGATAATTAGTTCATAATAATTTTGAGAGAGAATGTTAATCTATGGAAGGTCCAGTCTGAGCCAATCACATCACTTTGCTGGGTATAAATTCTCCCAGTTTCCATTCCACCACACACCTTGAGAAAAGCTCCTAGAGAGCTGAAACGCGTTGGTGCTGTGGGACAGACTGCGATTGTTCCAGTAAGAGGGGGAATACCCAGGAATACCACGGCCAGAGGAGAAGCAGTACTGAGATCCCGGGAGGTATCTGTTTAAAACACCTCATAAGTGCTATAGGGTAACCTTTGTTGGGGACCCCACACATTCTGGTACGCATACTTGCCCCACTAAAAATTGGTGGAATTAATATTTTTATTTGTTCATGTTATTCACACTTCGAATAAAAACTGTACTTCACTATATATTCCCTTACTTCTGTTTTTTTGAGGGAAAAAGGAGGAACTCCGTTCAACTTTAAAGGAAGGATTTGAATATTTGAATATTGAACGTTTTGTACAGAATATACTATTATCCTGCAATACCCCAGGGTGCGCATATCTGCATTCTGTACCTTGTTTAAAAGCTTCCTCGGAAGTGGGGGTGACCACTTCAGCAGAGTCTGCAGCACTGCTGTGTTGGAGCGCTGGTTTGGAAAAAGTTTTTCTAATACGAATCCTCTTTAAGTGTTCAATAGAATTGGATGTATTCTATGGGGGAAATTCAGTTTTTCCTGGCTGCCACTAGATTGCGCCCAACGGAGCAATTCAATTGTTGCTCTGTTCGGGCATTCATCAGCAGTGGGAACACATTCCAGCTTGCAGCCTCCAGAGGTGTGAGCTGAAATGTGCAAAAACTCAGCGGTTGACAAACTCTATTTGAGCGCCCTAACCAGGTCTTTAGATAGGTTTATCTGCTTTGCATGGCTAAGCCTGGTATTAATGGATGCACACACGTGCCATGTGCGCCAAAGGGGGGAACAATTTAATAGCTCCAGTGGGCATCCACAAAACAATTGAATTCCCTCCCATGGGCTTGAGATTGGCTTTCATTAGACACCTAATGCTGCTTAAGTGCTGTGACATGGGTGCTTTTTCTGAATATTGCTTTTTATTCGCATCATAGCCACGTACAGCCACCTACAGTGTGCTAGGTACTTAGGAATAATATAATATAAAGTTTATAATATAAAGTTGCTGATTTAAGCATAATGCATGGCGTGAGGCATAGCTCGGCACTCATATCTGTTCTCTGTGTTTTGCCTTATTACACAGAAGCTACGTGGATTGCCATAGTCAGTGTACAGGAAAAGGTGCGTTGTTTTTTTGTCTCATTAATGATGCAAATAAGACGTGAATTTTATGTAAGAAAAAATTAAACTGGTGGAGTGCGTGGCTACATCGCAGAGTCCATGAGGCTATTTGGTGCGATTTGAGGGTAGTTGTATGTGGACACATCTGTCCAATAATCTGTGGAAAGTGTTAATGTCTGAAACTTGAAGGCATTTCATATTCTCTTAAGGGGTTCGCTGTGCAAAAGTTGCAGTAGTTTAGTGGGAAGATAGAATGTGAATCACCCTATTTCCTATGGAGAGCTGCAGACATACAGGCCTACCCTTTAGATCTCCCCTCCAGGAGGTCCTGGAGATGAGGCCCAAGTGTCTAGTGCTGGAGGCCGTGACGCGTTTCACCTCATCCAGCCCCCACCCACTCATTTCATAAGAAAATCTCTCTTCAAGAGGTTTGCGTCTCCTGGAAGGTCATGAAGAGTTGATGGGTATATGGCGGGTGTAGAGCTGTGGTGGGGCTTTGGTTTTTTGTGGCTTCCAGAAAAGTGTACGGGAAAGAAGTTTTATTATAGAGGACTAGAATTTAAAACTGTAGTGGTTAGAAACCGCATGTGTCGCGTTCTGATTCACCATTTATCTTATGTGAAAATGTTGGTTTCTAGATAGAGCGTAGCTTGTATTTTTTCACACTGTATATATACAAGTAAGGACAATGCAGAATCCTGTGGATTTCTGCCCGTAATGAGGCGTTCTCCTGCAGGATCAGCTCACTGAGGGTGTGTTGGTGATAATGCATATGAGTAAGCACTCCTGTTCTCTGCTGCTAAATGACTGCGTTTTGGAGATAAATTTTCTCAATCGTTACAGCGCTTTGTCTGTCTTTCTGATGCAGAAGGATACCTGTTGTAGATTATTTAGAGTGTAGAAGTCATGCCATATAGACCTCTGTGTGCTAGGTCCTATGCAAATCTAATTCAATTGTTTTCTCTCTCTCCCTTTGAAAATGACAGGTGGTGATCAATTGTTAATGCCACTGGGTGCAAGTGCCCATTACTTATCGCGCATGTCGAGTCCAAATACACTGGGGTTAGACGCCCTTAGAAGGATGCAAGCCGGAATAATTGGCCCCTGTGGAATTTGCGCCCAGTGGCACAAACTGTTCAATAGCTTCTTGTTACTTTAGAGCTGCAGCAGCAGGTAACAATTGAATTCCCCCAAAATGTGTGGTGGTGGTTTTTTTTTTTGTTGTTTTTTTTTTTTGCATATATAAAACAACTTGCAGCATTGTTGCATACACTGGCCACTGGGGTATGTGTCATTGGTACCTCTGTGTGGCTGAGACTGAATCTGTGTAATCTGTGAGTTCCGACGTGAGCAGCTGTGGCTTCTCCTCGCACCGGTTCTGTTGTGCTTCACTTGCGACTTTTGTACTTGTGTGAAACCATTACCTGTAAGTTTAAAGTCGCCGCCCAGTGTCTCTAACTGTGAGCAGGTTTGTGTTGCATCTGCAATGTGACTTAAGGGCCCCATACACTAGAACCATTATGCCCCATTTCAGCCCAATTCGGGCATTCGGCCTGATATATTGGGTGAAATCGGGCATTTTGGCTGTGTATCCAATCTGATGCGCGGCCCCGTGAGCATCGGATTGGATCTTCCAGATTGAATGTGCTGCACATTCAACCTGGTCCGACCCCGCAGGCGTGGCTGGGATCACCCAGGATCGCCCAAGATACATCGTATGCAAAAGGACAGCATACGATGCATCTTGGGCGATCCTGCCTGCCGGGGTGATCGCCAGCGAATGCCTGCGACATGTCAGACGGACATGTCGCAGTAGCGTATGGGGCCCTTTAGATGCAAAGGTTTATGAGAAATATGGTACACTACTCCTGCATCTTGTACAGTATGGTGTAAAGGGTTCCGGTATGAATGGTCGACCATGTTATGGTCGACTGTCATTAGGTCGACCACTATTGGTCGACATTGGCATGGTCGACATGGACAAATGGTTGACACATGAAAATTGTCGACACATGAAAGTTCGACACATGAAAAAGTCGACGAGTTTTTTTTTTTTAGGTTTTTTTTGGTGTAATTTTTTACGTAAAGTGACGGGGAACCCCAATTAGTGCACCGCGTCCCCTCGCATGGCTCGCTTCGCTCGCCATGCTTCGGGCAAGGTACCGTTCCCAATCGTAGTCCACTTGGATCGTGAAGTATGGAAAGTTCCACAAAAGAGAAAACGGTGAAAAACTCATGTCGACCTTTTCACGTGTCGACCATTTTCATGTGTCGACCATGTGTACATGTCGACCATGTCAATGTCGACCAATAGTGGTCAACCTAATGACTGTCGACCATAACATGGTCGACCATCCAAACGGATACCGTTCTAATGATGCCCAGGGTATGAGGACACATCTGTAGGACAACGTAATAATTGTGTTTGGTGATCCAGGTTTTAAATTATTCTACTTTCAGACCTAAAACCCCAACTTCACGTCTTGGACCCAGGACAGTGAGCATGGGCTGAAGCCTGGGCTTTCTGACAGAGTTCCCATTCACACATGGGTTATTCCTGGGTCATCACCCTTCACACACCGGACCAATGTCTTCCCGGTTACAGTGGCCGTTTTGGAGTTTGAGGTCATCTCCAAGTGCTGCTGTCCCCCTGCCAAACAGCCAATTTTAGGCATGACTCTGGTCATGCCTTTCAGACAGGTGCTGTGGCACTGCTCCGCCTTGCTAGTCCGAGGAATAACCCTCATCGATTGGAGGGTAACAGAACCTGGTATTGTCAACCTTGGGTGACCCTTTCAGTCATAAGTAGGACCTGGGGGGCAATGCGCATTCACGGTAAAAAACCCAGGTTTTTTGCTCATGTCTGAAAGGGGTAATAGAGGTTTCCATTGTTGATTTTGTTAAAACTGAGAAAATTCTCTGTAAAACTTTATTCTTTTTCTTTTCATTCCTTTTTTTTCTTTTCCCTTTCAGTGAATATTCTCCAGGTCATCTGTTCCATTTGCAGTTATCAGAATCCGGTAAATAACGGTTTGTGTCGCCTTCTCGTCAGCAGAAAGTGGCTGTCCTGATGCACTCTGCTTCATGTCATTGAGTAATGATAACACTAAGAGAATTTAATTTAAGAGAAGTACAAGAAAAATCCACAGAAAAGGCAGGAAATGGGAAAGACAATGGTAATGCACCCGCGGCGGCCCCTTAGCCGGCCGGCTCGTGCGTGATAAATCCTGTTGTTATTTAGCTGGCCGTCCTACCATGAACACTACACACTGCGATGTGCATAATACAATCATTTAGCATTTTGTTTTTTTTTCTGCTTCACTAGATCTATTCATGAGATTAAATTATGAATTAAACTCTGGAGGCTGTGTGTACGAAATCGGATCAATATGATTTGGCTCACTAGCGACTAATTTAATACAGTGCTGCTTAAAGATTTGCAGATTTGCCGAACTGTAACATAGGGTTTTTTTTCCCCGTGACTTTGGGAAATTTGCGGTGGGGGCAGTGTGCGGCATACAGACCACAAATTATCATATACCATTCATAATTCCTTTAGGCTGCATCATTTGGGCGAGATTGCTGTGTAGTATGTGCCGGACTTGCCAGAGAGACATAAATAAAGTTAATAGACTGAATATTTGTCCATCTGTCAGAGACTTGGAGGTCTCTGTTCATGCGAAGGCTCTGCATCCCAACTGTGCATCACGGCTTCTAATTGAAGAGTCTCAAGACAGCAGCGTGTGCACATGTTCACGGCTGCTCGTTAGCAGGGACGTGTCTATCTCTGTATAGTACGTACAGTTCTTCCAGACCAGGGAAATAGATGGAGCTTTGTTGGTTTTTCTTAACACATTTTAGTGAACACCTGTTTAGAACATGCCTACAGATGTCCTCATACACTATTGCAGGAGTCACGCCACACAGACCCTCTGTGTGCACCAGGTCCCGCGTGGACATCTTTTTTTGCGCCTTTCACCTGAAAATATGGTGGTCATTCCGAGTTGTTCGCTCGTTGCCGTTTTTCGCAATGCAGCGATTAGGTGGAAAATGTGCATGTGCATGCGCATGGTACGCAGCGCGCATGCGCTTAGTAATTTAACACAAAACTTTGGAGATTTACACAAGCTTGAGCGACATTTTTTCAACGCTCGAGTGATCGTAGTGTGATTGACAGGAAGTGGGTGTTTCTGGGCAACAACTTGGCGTTTTCAGGGAGTGTGCTAAAAAACGCAGGAGTGGCTGGAGAAACGGGGGGAGTAGCTGGCCGAACGCAGGGCGTGTTTGTGACGTCAAACCAGGAACTATACAGACCAAGGTGATCGCAATCTAGGAGTAGGTCTGGAGCTACTCAGAAACTGCAAGGAATTATTTAGTAGCAATTCTGCTAACCTTTCTTTCGCTATTCTGCTAAGCTAAGATACACTCCCAGAGGGCGGCGGCCTAGCGTTTGCAATGCTGCTAAAAGCAGCTAGCGAGCGACCAACTCGGAATGAGGGCTTATGTCTTAGATGCAATGCAATGGGACTAGGATGTACCAGGAGACTCGGCTGATTCATTTTATATGCAGCACTTGTATATCTTGGTGCAACGGAGCCTAAATCTGTATACAAAATCCTATGACGCCATGGCTTTTTACCACGCCAGGTTCTATTCTTCGTATACAGACTCAGTCACACACAGAAGTGTCACATATCAAATTAACCACCGCAGTCTCTTGGTGCACCCTAGTCATATCACGTTACGAATAAGGGTGGAACACACTTGTATGACCAGCAGTCGGGCCAATGGTCGGAGCATTTCTCCTGCGTCCTGCACGATGCCAGATTACTGGTACAACTAGTCCATGTAATGAATGCTGAAACGAATCTCGTCGAGCCGCATACAATATCTTTAAAGTTGGCCGTGCAGCAGGACCGACCTGAAGATGTCGTGTGTGACCCACGGAAGAGCGCAATAGTGCGTACACACTGTACAATGTAGGTTTTTCATGCCGATATAGCAAATCGTGCCAACATCGTACTAGTGTGTACTCACACTAATACTCATTTTCGGGTGAAACAGACACCCAGCGCTGGTAGTCTCATGGAACCTGGAGGCTCACTCTCGCCAGGTGTCTTCTGTGACTCCACTTCAAAGAACAGTGTCCTGCTAAGGAAGGTTCCTGTCTGCGGGATTACAGGTTATTGGTTTTCATTTATCATCAGTAAGTGTTTTCTGACACTTGCTGGTACCACTTGGCTGCTACACACTCACCAGTGTTGTGCCCTGGAGAACAGTCCCTTTGTCGGCACCAATCCTTAACTTTTGGGTGGTGTGTAATTGTTGAAGCTCCTAATTCTTGGGTCTTCCTGTAGGATCCTCCTGAATGTGTTTTTTTTTTTTTTTTTTTGCTAGGCCTGTTGGGTAGTGGTAAAAACTGCTGACTTTTGGGGGCTTCAGCAGAAGGCAACTATCCAAGTGTTGGGTAACTAGAAGCTCCAGAATGCTCTCCAGGGTATTCTGGGACACATGGAGGGCCACAGCCAGGCTTGATTGAAAGCTGGCAGTAGTGGTCGCCCGATAGGGCAATTTAATTATTGCTCCATTCGGACAAGAGTGCCGAAGTGGGACACACCTCTGCTTGCAGTCTCCTGAGGTGAGGAGCAGAAATGTGTGAGAACTCAGTGGTCTGGCCATCCTAACCAAGACTTTAGACAGGTTTGGTTGCGATACATGGCTAACCGCAGTCTATGTGAGGGCAACAAGCGCCATAAAACAATTGCATTCCTCACCCTAAAATATGCCATGGACATCATGCATCGGAAAGACATCATATACATTCTATATCCATATACCTATGGCTCTGTACTGCTGGAAATGACAGTAAACATATTAGTGCATGATATTTATAATTTATATTATCTTCATGAGACGCTTGGTGTGGCAGCAATAGTTGTAATTTCCCTAATGAGAAGGGAAGGGGTGAGGGCTCCCACGCTCGCTGCTGCGTGTTTGTTGGGTTACCTAGGAGGATCTGTAAATAATTAGTGTTGGAAGGAAGCCTAGGGTGGTAGGGTAGTGTGCCGATCTTACAGTAACAATGTGATATAGGGGGGTGATCTGCAATTTCATAGTAAGGCCCAGATTTATCAAGCCTTGGAGAGTGATAAATTGCATGGAGATAAACTACCAGCCAATTCGCTCCGAACTGTCATTTTTCAAACCCTGGGGCAGATGTATTCAGCCTGGAGAAGTGATAAAGCAGTGATAATTGGAAGGTGATGATAACGCACCAGCCCAACATTATGTGTTTGAAAAATGACAGTTAGGAGCTGGTTGGCCGGTGCGTTATCACCTTCCACTTATCACTGCTTTATCACTTCTCCAGGCTTAATACATCGGCCCCACAGCTGTAACATGACAGTTCGGAGCTGATTGGTTGGTACTTTATCACTGTGCAATTTATCATTCTCCAACCCTTGATAAATCTGGGCCTAAATCTGCAGCCTGGTGCGTGTAGATCTATAGTGTTGCTCTTGATTGAGACTTCAGGTTTTGTCATAACTGTGATGTAATTATCAGTGATTGTATCAAGTAGCTCAGCTCGGTCTCCAGACTCCAGCCATTCACATTCAGCTCTGCTGCGCAATTAGATTTCCTCCATGCTATGCTCAAGCGAAAATGTCCTGAGGCTCCAAAATCCGACTTTTTATCTTCATTGCTCCACCTCTTAAGCCCTTAACTGTGAAAGGTCTCTGCGCTCAGACGTCACGCTCACTTTTGTCTAACCATTTACAACATACTAATTCAGGGGTTTTGTATGGGCTGGACTGAGGCACTAAACACACTCTGCAGGTTTTATTGGCACACTATTCTTAAGATTCTGAATGCATTATTGATAGAAGGATTTCTCCTCTAACTGAAACCTACAGCTTAAAGGGAATGCCAGTTTTATATTGTTCTGTTTTCAAATTTTCTCCTATGCCCATAGTAGACCATATTCTGCTCGGTCATTTAGAATCCTGTGGCACTCTGCTTATGAAACTACAAATCCCAGCATGCATTGCCACAGTTTTCCTGCTAGGCCATTCTAATACTGGAGCAGGGGATTCTGGGATGTGCAGTGCCACACCAGCTTTTCATGCATTTCAGTGGAAACAAATGCCTTCACAATAATTTGTGGTGTTGGGATCGCCACTCTTTTCACTATTTTAGCCTACAAAGTCCTTCTGCTGCTATTCCCCTCCTCACATCATGGCACTGCCCATTCCCACATGTAGCCCTGTTCTCAGTAATCTATCACTCATCTCCTGATATACTCTGTACTGCTGGGGACCAGGCTCTTCCTGTCGTGTAAAACATTTTTTTTTTCCTTCTACATGCTCACCTCCTTCCACTGCCCACATCACATGCAGAGCTGTCCTCCGAAACATAATCGCACAAGTGGAGCGGTCGTGTCCTCATGAAAAACAGTTTTTAATGTGAATTATTTTTGAATGTGTGTTGTAAGGCCCAAAGCAGTGACTTGCCTAGAGCTCTTGGGATTCTTAAGCAGGCACACTCCTCTCCTGAAAAACATTCTTTGCTGCTGTGAATATAAAGTGTTCTAATTGGTTGCAGGCTGTTCTGTCTCCATCCACCTCATAAATTGGTGTAACATGGGATGAGATAATAAAGTATTCTGATTTTAGTCAGTCTCACATTTAAACACAATACAGGAAATGTGCCAAAACCTTACCAAAATGTGGACTTGTTTTCAGGGTTTTCCAGTAAAGCCTATACAGAAAATATAGCCAGCACTGATCTATATTATGAAACAAGTGCTTATGTTGGGCCATTTTAATAGTTCATTACTGTGGTGCTGCTCCTGTAGGATTCTGATCGCACGCTGTATTGATATGCCGCATTAGTGTCTGCCGCTGTTTGTAAACTCAAGACAGCGGGTAGAGCCAGGTAGGCAGCAGAAACGGCATCTCTGTCCCTGGCGTACCAATGTAATTGCATTGTCCCTTTAGTTTCAATGGGAAATCCTGTAATAACAATAAAAGTGTTTTTCTCCCAGTAGAGCGCATCCAATGCAGTAAAGACCTATATCGGGCTGCTCCTACATTCTGGTACTATTAGATCCATGTCAAATGACTTCTAATATCCTTTTTTTACCCTTCAAAAAGTCTTCTGCAGCAATAAGTGTTTTTTTTTTTTTATTCAGTGGTTATATAATGAAATCAAATGCTTAATATACGACATATCTATTTGTTACTGTATTAAATATTTTAATCTTCTGAAAAGTACCATAGTCGCAAAACAATTAACCCTATTATGCAGCATCTTATGTTCGTTTAAAAAAAAAATCTATTAGCCACTTAATTTTCAGTTCTGTAAATTAATTTAATAGCCTTCAATTGCTGAATGTTGGGATTGAATTAACATGCTGTTATTTAATTAACTTTTAGTTGCCATTCACAGGGTGTTTTTATGAAATGTATTCAGGTTGATGTAATATATGCCGGAGCACAGTTTCAGGGAAACTCTTCAATTGCCCATTGTGACTGTGATCAGCGTACTCTGTGGTGAAATAATTCCTGTGACCCATAAATCGTGACCTCTCCTGCAATTGTTTAGGAAAGAGGCATTTACAGGTCTACTAATAGGGATGATTTAATTGCTAAGCGACCTGTTTTCTTGATATTAAGATATTGGTACAAGAAAGAGTATGTTTATGTTTTTTTACAGTCTTTTCTGGGTACTGGGTTAGTGAAGAAGGGGAATCATCAAGTCAATGGAGGCAGCCATATTGGAGGCGGAGCCCATAATAATGAGAATGCAAATCTATATTCACTCGTATCAACGGCTTCATAATATAGGGAGGGTGTATCAAACCTCTGCAAGTAACAACCCTGTAACTTCTAGCTATTATTTATCTACTGTAGTCTATAAAATGACACACTGATCAGTTGCTATTGGCTACTTCTCCACTGTATCTGTCTCTCAAAGGTTTGAGGCCTCTTCCCCTTTAAACTGTTATAAATATTGGCCTCTGTTCGTAATTAGCTTTCAGTACATAAGTAAGTTTGCGAGCAGGGCCTTCCTACCTCTGACTGTTATTGCCCAGTTTTGTTAAATCATTGTTATTTCCAATTGTAAAGCGCAACGGAATTTGCTGCGCTATATAAGAAACTGTTAATAAATAAATAATATAGGAGGCACACATCTCAATATTTAGGGTCCGTGAACAAAGACCGGGGATAAGGCCACATGCGGCCACATGTCCGCATGCTGTGGGGTATGTTGCTAGGCTGTTTCTTATCCCTGTCCACTCACCTTCAATTTGGTATGACCGCTGGTGATTAACATAGTTGGCCATCCATAGTGGGGAGCATGGCAGGCCATGGGCCAATCGGGTTAAGTGGCAAGGCAGTACTAAACTATGTTTGTTCCCCCTACATCGGGTACAGAAAAATGCCTTGCTGATGGGCTGCCATTCCTGCAAAACCTTTGATCAACAGTGGCAAGCCATTAATGATGGTTGATTTTCGGTGGCCGTCCCTACCTCCAATCATCCATTCACTGCCGCACTCACTGTTGAATGGGACATGCTTCCCTAACGTCCTTCCCAATCAGGACGCTGCAATGAGACTGTGATACAGAACCCTCAAATCAGAACTGTCCTTCAGAACTAGAAGTCTTTTTAGTAATGTCACTTAATGAATTAATAGTCTGAATTCTTATGAATACTGGTAAAGCAGTTTACAACTTTTGGACTGTAAAATTTTTGTCTTATGACACGTTTTTCCAATTAGGACTGCGGGCTCTTTAAATCTCCATGAGGTTTGTTTTTTTGCTTTGTGACCAGACAGATCAGTAGGAACACATCTAGGTTATAGACCATAAGAGCTTGTTGTACTTGCATATAAATAAAACCTCTTCTGAGGTACCATTTGGTTTCACTGCTCCTCCAGTGCTAATGCAGTATGCTTTGTGTTGTATAGATTTTCATCTTGTCAGTGGAAGTGTCCTTCAGAAGGCTTCTGCCTCATTCTATTGAACCTCCTGATCTCCCCCGAAGTACCTTTTACATTCATTATTTCTAGTTTGTGATTTAGAACTGTATGTCAGGAATTTTTCCCATTTTACATCTCCATCAAGAGGTGTGTTATTTTTACTTCCAAGGACTGATGCTTGATACTGTTAATGTTGATCTGTCATCTGGAGAATGTGGAGGTGTAGTGTGGTCTTTGTGCTTCTGAATTTAAATCCACTTCTTCTTGCAGAAAGAATTCAATATACTCTGCTTACATAACTTCCTGTAGTGCGATTTCATGATAAATAATAGAACTTTCACCTAAGGGTAGGTGATGGCGCACCAACCAGTATCCACACTTTGTTGGCCATACATGTTGGGTGACTTCCCAGCAGTCTGTGTTCTTAACAAATGTGAAATGCAATTCGTTTTGTCCTTATGTCTACAGTCTCTGTTCTGCTTCTAGGAATTACAGGCAAACGTGTCAAAATGGGATACATTTATATTTCCTCCTTTATTAAAGAAATCTGAGATTTACGTCGAGCAGATCGCATTATACAACTGTTCTTAACAAGTAACGAAAAGCAATAGCTTCAATTGTAGTTAGTCCATAATGCTATAGTTGCCAGAGGTTATAACTTACTGTTGGCTGTTGCTAGTGATGCACAGCATGTGAGTGGGATGGGAAGTGCTACCTGCTGAAGAGTTTCTGCTCCTGGGTGGTGGTGGTGGTAGTTGTTGTTTCTTGGGGGGGGGGGGGGGGCACCATTCTGGTCCCTGGCAATAGTAGAAGGATCTTCTTTTTGGCTATCGAGAGAGCTAGTTGTGCTGCCGACAGCTAAGACGTGTCAAAGTCTTGCGAGCACCATATGTAACATGGGGATGCATTGAATTTAGGGGCTGTTAATCATTTAGTAAATGGCATATACAGTAGCAGTGGTTCCCAAACTCAGTCCCCAAGGCACCTTAACAAGTCAGGTTTTAAGGATATTCATGCTTAAGCAAAGCTTGTCCCTCACCACGCTATTGAACCTATGGCTGACATAAACGCATTTTATTTAATTTAAGATTTGTTTCTAAATTTCTCGATAAACTTTTGGCCTAGGGGTGACATGAAAAAAACAAACAAAACCTGATACTCTAGGGCGCCATGATTCAAAAAAGTTTGGGCACCAGTGCTCGAAGTTTTGTACAGTGCTGGAATCGCAGCCTTCCTCTTGGTATAAAGTCTCACCACTTCCTATAGCCCAGTGTTGCTTTGTCTGCGTTAATCCCCAGTTTGTTCTGCTCCCTGAGAACACAAGGTCTCCTACTTGTGTTGTCATTGTGTACTTAGCTTTAAAAGATCCTTACTCCTGGCGGTATATTCACTTTGTGTTGGCAAACAATACGGCGTTTGCAGCAATTCCATGTTTTGGCTATCTTCCGGCTATGTAGTAATTTAAGAGCATAGCATCAATGAATCTGCCAACAGATTAGGTCATAATATAACAATGGAATAATGTTTAGATTCCAGATCTGCTCATGACTCGCTCAGATTGGGGGGGTTCTCCTCATTAGGGTTGCTTTTTCTTTGCATTCGATGCCTTTTGATGCTGGTCCTGTAACTGTTTATGCACGGCTCATGGAGCGGAGACTATAGACTGTTCTAACCACTCTTTTCTGTTACAACAGGTGTGTACGGACCTGAGAATTGGGTCATCACCAGCACGGATTGTGGAGGTGTTCACCAGTCTCCGATAGACATCGTCGATTATACTGCCAACATTAAAGAGGAGTACCTGGAGCTCAAACTCATAGGATTTGACAATGAGTCTTCTAACAAAACGTGGATGAAAAACACAGGCAAAACAGGTGACACCTGCCCTTCCCTTATCCCCTCCCCTCCCCTTCCCTTCCTTCTAACCCACTGAACTTATTCTGTTTGAGATGTTGCTTATGAAACTGTTACTCTCTCCCGTGAACGGGTTGTGAAGACATTCACCTTTGAACACTGCTTTCCCATCAGCACTTTGACAAGGAAACACTAAAGGGGCATGCTATATAATAAAAGGCTAACACTGCTCCTCATCTCTATGGGGGGGGCTTAAAAAAATATTTAATATTTTTAAGTGACCCTTAGATAACTCTGTTCTGCAACTGCCTTAATGTAAATACTGGGGTTTCCTCAGATTGGTATGCGGTTAAGATTCCAGCTGTCGGAATCCCGGCACTCGACATACAGAGACCGGATTTCCACAATGCTGGTGGAATCCCGACAAGATGCAGACAGCAATATCTTGACACGGTCAGGAGACTGATGACGGAATCACGAAAACTAGCATGCCAGAGGGAAGTATAGTGGGCGTGTTAAGGTTAGGGCCGGGGGTTGAGTTTAGGTTTAGGTGCCACCCAGGGGGGTTATTGTTAGGCTGTGCAGGGAGGGGGAGGTTAGGGTTAGGCTGGGGGAAATGTACTGGCTCGTTTCAGTATAAATCACCATTGCACTTTAAAATGTATGAATAGATTCCTCTTGACTGTAGTTCTATTTTTTCGAATTCCATTGCGTAATGGTAAATTTACAAACACTTCCATATTTAGATAAATTCTTGTACATTTTCTCTGACATCCTAAGTGAATGCTGGGACTCCGTAAGGACCATGGGGAATAGCGGCTCCGCAGGAGACTGGGCACAACTAAAGAAAGCTTTAGGACTACCTGGTGTGCACTGGCTCCTCCCACTATGACCCTCCTCCAGACCTCAGTTAGAATCTTGTGCCCGGCTGAGCTGGATGCACACTAGGGGCTCTCCTGAGCTCCTAGAAAGAAAGTATATTTAGGTTTTTTATTTTACAGTGAGATCTGCTGGCAACAGACTCACTGCAGCGAGGGACTAAGGGGAGAAGAAGCGAACCTACCGAACAGGTGGTAGTTTGGGCTTCTTAGGCTACTGGACACCATTAGCTCCAGAGGGATCGACCGCAGGACCCGACCTTGGTGTTCGTTCCCGGAGCCGAGCCGCCGGCCCCCTTACAGAGCCAGAAGCAAGAAGTGTTCCGGACAATCGGCGGCAGAAGACTTCTGTCTTCAACAAGGTAGCGCACAGCACTGCAGCTGTGCGCCATTGCTCCTCATGCACACCTCACACTCCGGTCACTGATGGGTGCAGGGCGCTGGGGGGGGGCGCCCTGAGGGCAATATAAGACACCTTGGCTGGCAAATCATCACAATATATAGTCCCAGGGTTATATATGTGATAAATTACCCCTGCCAGAATCCATAAAAAAGCGGGAGAAAAGTCAGCCGAAAAAGGGGCGGGGCTATCTCCCTCAGCACACTGGCGCCATTTTTTCTTCACAGAGCAGCTGGAAGACAGCTCCCCAGGCTCTCCCCTGTAGTTTTCAGGCTCAAAGGGTTAAAAAGAGAGGGGGGGCACTACATTTAGGCCCAATATATGTATACAAGCAGCTATTGGGGGGGAAAAAATCACTCAGTTATAGTGTTAATCCCTGCATTATATAGCGCTCTGGTGTGTGCTGGCATACTCTCTCTCTGTCTCCCCAAAGGACTTTGTGGGGTCCTGTCCTCAGTCAGAGCATTCCCTGTGTGTGTGCGGTGTGTCGGTACGGCTGTGTCGACATGTTGGATGAGGAAGGTTACGTGGAGGCGGAGCA
The DNA here is from genome assembly GCF_028390025.1 of Pseudophryne corroboree. Taxonomy (NCBI): domain Eukaryota; kingdom Metazoa; phylum Chordata; class Amphibia; order Anura; family Myobatrachidae; genus Pseudophryne; species Pseudophryne corroboree. The sequence goes on from NC_086452.1 coordinate 407,795,090, forward strand.
GAGGCCGATAAATGGGATGTCGCCCCCTGTGGGGCCGACACCAGAGTGGATGGATAGGTGGAAGGTATTAACCGACAATGTCAACTCCTTACATAAAAGGCTGGATGACGTAACAGCTGTGGGACAGCCGGCTTCTCAGCCCGCGCCTGCCCAGGCGTCTCAAAGGCCATCAGGGGCTCAAAAAACGCCCGTTACCTCAGATGGCAGACACAGATGTCGACACGGAGTCTGACTCCAGTGTCGACGAGGTTGAGATATATACACAATCCACTAGGAACATCCGTTACATGATCTCGGCAATGAAAAATGTGTTACACATTTCTGACATGAACCCAAGTACCACATAAAAGGGGTTTTATTTTTGGGGAGAAAAAGCAGCCAGTGTTTTGTTCCCCCATCAGATGAGTGAATGAAGTGTGTTAAGAAGCGTGGGTTCCCCCGATAAGAAACTGGTAATTTCTAAAAAGTTACTGATGGCGTACCCTTTCCCGCCACAGGATAGGTCACGTTGGGAGATATCCCCTAGGGTGGATAAGGCGCTCACACATTTGTCAAAAAAGGTGGCACTGCCGTCTTAGGATACGGCCACCTTGAAGGAGCCTGCTGATAAAAAGCAGGAGGCTATCCTGAAGTCTGTATATACACACTCAGGTTCTATACTGAGACCTGCAATTGCCTCAGCATAAATAGTGCTGCTGCAGCGTGGTCTGGTACCCTGTCAGATAATATTAATACCCTAGACAGGGATAATATTTTGCTAACATAGAGCATATTAAAGACGTCTTATATATGAAGGATGCACAGAGCGATATTTGCCGGCTGGCATCCAGAATTAATGCAATGTCCATTCTGCCAGGAGGGTATTAGAAACCCGGCAGTGGACAGGTGATGCTGTCTTTAAAGGGCACATGGAGATTCTGCCTTATAAGGGTGAGGAATTGTTTGGGGATGGTCTCTGGGACCGCGTATCCACAGCAACAGCTGGGAAGAAAAAATTTTACCTCAGGTTTCCTCACAGCCTAAGAAAGCACCGTATTTTCAGGTACAGTCCTTTCGGCTTCAGAAAAGCAAGCGGGTCAAAGGCGCTTCCTTTCTGCACAGAGACAAGGGAAGAAGGAAAAAGCTGCACCAGACAGCCAGTTCCCAGGATCAAAAATCTTCCCCCGCTACCTCTGAGTCCACCGCATGACGCTGGAGCTCCACAGGTGGAGACAGGTGCGGTGGGGGCGCGTCTCGGGAACTTCAGGGACCACTGGGCTTGCCCACAGGTGGATCCCTAGGTTCTGCAAGTAGTATCACAGGGATACAGGCTGGAGTTCGAGGCGACTCCCCCTCACCTCACATCAGCCTTGCCTGCTGCCCTCGGAGAAATGTAGTACTGGCGGCAATTCACAAGCTGTACTTCCAGCAGGTGAACTCAAGGTACCCCTCCTTCAACAAGGCCGGGGTTACTATTCCAAAATGTTGTGGTACAGAAACCAGACGGTTCGGTGAGACCCATTCTAAAATTGAAATCCTTGAACACTTATATACGAAGGTTCAAGTTTAAAATGGAATCGCTCAGGGCGATTATTGCAAGCCTGGAGAATTTCATGGTATCACTGGACATCAAGGATGCTTACCTGCATGTCCCTATTTACCCTCTTCACCAGGAGTACCTCAAAATTGTAGTACAGGATTGTCATTACCAATTCCAGACGTTGCCGTTGGTCTGTCCCCAAACCGAGGTATTTACCAAGGTAATGGCCGAAATAATTATCCCGTACTTGGACGATCTCCTTTATAAAGGCGAGGTCCAGGGAGCAGTTGTTCGTCGGAGTAGCACTATCTCGTGCTACAACAGCATGGCTGGATTCTGAATATTCCAAAGTCGCAGCTGGTTCCTACGACGCGTCTACTGTTCCTGGGTATGGTTCTGGACACAGAACAGGATAAAAAGGGTTTCTCCCGGAGGAAAAGTCCAAGGAGTTGTCGTCTCTAGACAGAGACCTCCTAATACAAATACAGGTGTCGGTGCATCAATGCACGCGAGCCCTGGGAAAGATGGTAGCTTCTTACGAAGAAATTCCATTCGCCAGGTCCCATGCAAGGATCTTCCAGTGGGATCTTTTGGACAAGTGGTCCAGGTCGCATCTTCAGATGCATCGGCGGATAACCCTGTCTCCAAGGGCCAGGGTGTCGCTGTTGTGGTGGCTGCAGAGTGCTCATCTTCTAGGGGGCCGCAAATTCGGCATACAGGACGGGGTCCTGGTGACCACGGATGCCAGCCTTCGAGGCTGGGGGGCAGTCACACAGGGAAGAAACTTCCAAGGCTATGGATAAGTCAGGAGACTTCCCTACACATAAATATTCTGGAACTAAGGGCCATTTACAATGCCCTAAGTCAGGCTAGACCCCTGCTTCAACACCGGCCGGTGCTGATCCAGTCAGACAACATCACGGCGGTCGCTCGTGTAAACCGACAGGGCGGCACAAGAAGCAGGATGGCGATGGCAGAAGCCACAAGGATTCTCCGATGGGCGGAAAATCATGTGTTAGCACTGTCAGCAGTGTTCATTCCCGGAGTGGACAACTGAGAAGCAGACTTTCTCAGAAGACACCACCTCCACCCGGGAGAGTGGGGACTTCATCCAGGAGTCTTCCAAATGATTGTACTCCGTTGGGAAAGGCCACAGGTGGACATGATGGCGTCCCGCCTCAACAAAAAGCTACAAAGATATTGCGCCAGGTCAAGGGACCCTCAGGCGATAGCTGTGGACGCTCTGGTAACACCGTGGGTGTACCAGTCGGTGTATGTGTTCCCTTCTCTGCCTCTCTTACCCAGGGTAATGAGAATAATAAGAAGGAGAGGAGTAAAAACTATACTCATTGTTCCGGGTTGGCCAAGAAGAGCTTGGTACCCAGAACTCCAAGAAATGATCTCAGAGGACCCATGGCCTCTGCCGCTCAGACAGGACCTGCTGCAGCAGGGGGCCTGTCTGTTCCAAGACGTACCGCGGCTGCGTTTGACGGCATGGCGGTTGAACGCCGGATCCTGAAGGAAAAGGGCATTCCGGAGGAAGTTATCCCTACGCTATTTAAAGCTAGGAAAGAAGTGAACGCAAACCATTATCACCGCATATGGCGGAAATATGTTGCGTGCTGTGAGGACAGCAAGGCCCCAAAGGAGGAATTTCAGCTAGGTCGATTTCTGCACTTCCTACAGTCAGAGGTGACTATGGGCCTAAAATTGGGTTCCATTAAGGTCCAGATTTCGGCTCTATCGATTTTCTTCCAAAATAGAACTGGCTTTACTGCCTGAAGTTCAGACTTTTGTTAAGGGAGTGCTGCATAGTCAGCCCCCGTTTGTGCCTCCAGTGGCACCGTGGGATCTCAACGTGGTGTTGGATTTCCTGAAGTCGCATTGGGTTGAGCCACTTAAATCCGTGGAGCTACAATACCTCACATGGATAGTGGTCATGCTGTGGGCCTTGGTGTCGGCCAGGCGTGTATCAGAATTGGCGGCTTTGTCATACAAAAGCCCTTATCTGTATTTTATATGGATAAGGCGGAATTGAGGACTCGTTCCCAATTCCTTCCTAAGGTGGTATCAGTTTTTCATGTGAACCAACCTATTGTGGTGCCTGCGGCTACTTGGGACTTGGAGGATTCCAAGTTACTGGACGTAGTCAGGGCCCTGAAAAGTATATGTTTCCAGGACGGCTGGAGTCAGGAAAACTGACTCGCTATTTATCCTGTATGCACCCTACAAGCTGGGTGCTTCTGCTTCTAAGCAGACTATTGCTCGCTGGATCTGTGGCACGATTCAACTTGCACATTCTGCGGCTGGACTGCCGCACCCTAAATCTGTAAAAGCCCATTCCACGAGGAAAGTGGGCTCTTCTTGGGCGGCGGCCCGAGGGGTCTCGGCTTTACAACTTTGCCGAGCTGTTACTTGGTCGGGTTCAAACATTTTTGCAAGAGTCTACAAGTTTGATACCCTGGCTGAGGAGGACCTGGAGTTTGCTCATTCGGTGCTGCAGAGTCATCCGCACTCTCCCACCCGTTTGGGAGCTTTGGTATAATCCCCATGGTCCTTACGGAGTCCCAGCATCCACTTAGGACGTCAGAAAAAAATAAGATTTTACTCACCGGTAAATCTATTTCTCGTAGTCCGTAGTGGATGCTGGGCGCCCATCCCAAGTGCGGATTGTCTGCAATACTTGTTTATAGTTATTGCCTAACTAAAGGGTTATTGTTGAGCCATCTGTTGAGAGGCTCAGTTATATTTCATACTGTTAACTGGGTATAGTATCACGAGTTATACGGTGTGATTGGTGTGGCTGGTATGAGTCTTACCTGGGATTCAAAATCCTTCCTTATTGTGTCAGCTCTTTCGGGCACAGTATCCTAACTGAGGTCTGGAGGAGGGTCATAGTGGGAGGAGCCAGTGCACACCAGGTAGTCCTAAAGCTTTCTTTAGTTGTGCCCAGTCTCCTGCGGAGCCGCTATTCCCCATGGTCCTTACGGAGTCCCAGCATCCACTACGGACTACGAGAAATAGATTTACTGGTGAGTAAAATCTTATTTCTCTGACGTCCTAGTGGATGCTGGGAACTCCGTAAGGACCATGGGGAATAGCGGCTCCGCAGGAGTCTGGGCACATCTAAAGAAAGCTTTAGGATCACCTGGTGTGCACTGGCTCCTCCCCCTATGACCCCCCTCCAAGCCTCAGTTAGATCTCTGTGCCCGAACGAGAAGGGTGCACACTAGGGGCTCTCCTGAGCTCTTTGTGAAAGTTTTAGTTTTGGTTTATTATTTTCAGTGAGACCTGCTGGCAACAGGCTCACTGCATCGAGGGACTAAGGGGAGAAGAAGCGAACTCACCTGCGTGCAGAGTGGATTGGGCTTCTTGGCTACTGGACATTAGCTCCAGAGGGACGATCACAGGTTCAGCCTGGATGGGTCCCGGAGCCGCGCCGCCGGCCCCCTTACAGAGCCAGAAGAGCGAAGAGGTCCAGAAAAATCGGCGGCAGAAGACGGTCCTGTCTTCAGATAAGGTAGCGCACAGCACTGCAGCTGTGCGCCATTGCTCTCAGCACACTTCACACTCCGGTCACTGAGGGTGCAGGGCGCTGGGGGGGGCAGCGCCCTGAGACGCAATAAATCGATAAAAACCTTATATGGCTAAAATAAATGCATCACATATAACTCCTGGGCTATATGGATGCATTTAACCCCTGCCAAAACATACAGAAAAACGGATGATAAGGACGCCGAGAAAGGGGCGGAGCCTATCTCCTCAGCACACTGGCGCCATTTTCCCTCACAGCTCAGTTGGAGGGAAGCTCCCTGGCTCTCCCCTGCAGTCACTACACTACAGAAAGGGGTTAAAAAAGAGAGGGGGGCACAAATTAGGCGCAGTATAAATCAATACAGCAGCTATAAAGGGAAAAACACTTATATAAGGTTATCCCTGTATATATATAGCGTTCTGGTGTGTGCTGGCAAACTCTCCCTCTGTCTCCCCAAAGGGCTAGTGGGGTCCTGTCCTCTATCAGAGCATTCCCTGTGTGTGTGCTGTGTGTCGGTACGTTTGTGTCGACATGTATGAGGAGAAAAATGAGGTGGAGACGGAGCAGAGTGTCTGTAATAGTGATGTCACCCCCTAGGGGGTCGACACCTGAGTGAATGTACGGTTTGAAATTACGTGATAGTGTCAGCTTTGTATAAAAGACAGTGGTTGACATGAGACAGCCGGCTACTCAGCTTGTGCATGTCCAGACGTCTCATAGGCCGTCAGGGGCTCTAAAGCGGCCGTTACCTCAGATGGCAGATACAGACACCGACACGGATACTGACTCCTGTGTCGACGGTGAAGAGACAACCGTGATTTCCAATAGGGCCACACATTACATGATTGAGGCAATGGAAAATGGTTACACTTTTCTGATAATATGAATACAGGTTGAGTATCCCTTATCCAAAATGCTTGGGACCAGAGGTATTTTGGATATGGGATTTTTCCGTATTTTGGAATAATTGCATACCATAATGAGATATCATGGTGATGGGACCTAAATCTAAGCACAGAATGCATTTATGTTTCATCTGCACCTTATACATACAGCCTGAAGGTCATTTTAGCCAATATTTTTTATAACTTTGTGCATTAAACAAAGTGTGTGTGTACATTCACACAATTCATTTGTGTTTCATATACACCTTATACACACAGCCTGACGGTCATTTAATACAATATTTTTAATAACTTTGTGTATTAAACAATGTTTGTGTACATTGAGCAATCAAAAAACAAAGGTTTCACTATCTCACTCAAAAAAGTCCGTATTTCGGAATATTCCGTATTTCGGAATATTCCGTATTTCGGAATATTTGGATATGGGATACTCAACCTGTACCACCAAAAAAGGGGTATTATGTTTGGTGAGGAAAAACTACCTGTAGTTTTCCTGAATCTGAGAAATAAAATGAGGGTGTGATGATGCGTGGGTTTCCCCCGATAACAATTGATGATTTCTAAAAAGTTATTGGCAGTATACCTTTTCCCGCCAGAGGTTAGGGTGCGTTGGGAAACACCCCCTAGGGGGGATAAGGCGCTCACACGCTTGTAAGAACAAGGGCTCTACCCTCTCCTGAGATGGCCGCCCTTAAGGATCCTGCTGATAAAAGCAGGAGGGTATCCTAAAATGTATTTACACACATAATGGTGTTATACTGTGACCAGCAATCGCCTCAGCCTGGATGGGCAGAGGTCGGATTCCCTGACTGGAAATATTGATATCCTAGAAAGGACAGTATATTATTGCCTATAGAGCATTTAAAAGATGCATTTTATATATGCATGATGCACAGCGGAGTATTTGCCGACTGGCATCAAGTATAAGTGCGTTGTCAAATTCTACCAGTAAAGTGGTCAGGTGATGCGGATTCCAAACTGCATTTGGAAGTATTGCCTTAAAAAGGGGACTTTTTGGGTTGGTCTTTCAGACCTGGTGGCCGCGGCAACAGCTGGGATATCCACGTTTGTACCCCAGGTCGCCTCTCAAAATAAGACGCCGTATTATCAGGCGCAGTCTTTTGTTGGCAAGCGAACAAAGCGTTCCTCTTTTCTGCTCATGACAGAGGGAGAGGAAAAAGGCTGCAGAGATCAGCCAGTTCCCAGGAACAGAAACCCTTTCCCGCCTCTGTCAAGCCCTCAGTATGACGCTAGGGCTTTACAAGGTGGGAGCCCGTTCTCAATGAATTTCAGTGCGCAGTGGGCTCACTCGCAAGTAGACCCCGGGATCCTTCAGGTAATATCTCAGGGGTACACATTGGAATTCGAGACGTGTTCCCCCCCCCCGCCGTTTCCAAAAAAAAGTCGGTTTTACCGACGTCTCCCTCGGACAGGGAGGCAGTTTTGGAAGTCATTCACAAGCTGTATTTCCAGCACGTGATAATCAAGGTACCCATCCTGCAACAGGGAAAGGGGTATTATCCCACACTAGTGTGGTACCGAAGCCAGACGGCTCGGTGGACCGATTCTAAAATCTAAAATATTTGAACACTTACATACAGAGGTTCAAATTCAAGATTGAGTCACTCAGAGCAGTGATTGCGAACCTGGAAGAAGGGGATTACATGATGTCTCGGGACATCAAGGATGCTTACCTTCATGTCAAAATTTACCCTTCTCACCAAGGGTACCTCAGGTTTATGGTACAGAACTGTCACTATCAGTTCAGACGCTGCCGTAGGGATGGTCCACGGCACCCCGGGTCTTTACCAAGGTAATGGCCGAAATGATGATAATCCTTCAAAGGAAGGGAATTTTAGTTATCCCTTACTTGGACGATTCCCTGATAAGGGTAAGATCCAGGGAACAGTTGGAGGTCGGTGTAGCGCTATCTCAGGTAGTGTTGCGGCAGCACGATTGGATTATCAATATTCCAAAATCGCAGCTGATTCCGACGACTTGTCTTCTGTTCTTAGGGATGATCCTGGACACAGTCCAGAACAAAGGTGTTTCTCCCGGAAGAGAAAGCCAGGGAGTTATCCGAGCTAGTCAGGAACCTCCAAAAACCGAGCCAAGTCTCAGTGCATCGATGCACATGGGTTCGGGGTAAAAATGCTGGCTTCCTACGAAGCAATCCCATTTGGCAGATTCCACGCAAGGACTTTCCAGTGGGACTTACTGGACAAAGGGTCCGGGTCGCATCTTCAGATGCATCAGCGGATAACCCTGTCACCAAGGACAAGGGTATCCCTCCTGTGGTGGTTGCAGAGTGCTCATCTTCTTGAGGGCCGCAGATTCGGCATTCAGGACGGGGTCCTGGTGACCACGGATGCCAGCCGGCAAGGCTGGGGAGCAGTCACACAGGGAAGGAATATCCAGGGCTTATGGTCAAGCCTGGAGACATCACATAAATATCCTGAAACTAAGGGCCATTTACAATGCTCTAAGCTTAGCAAGAACTTCTGCTTCAAGGTCAGCCGGTGTTGATCCAGTAGGACAACATCACGGCAGTCACCCACGTAAACAGACAGGGTGGCACAAGAAGCAGGAGGGAAATGGCAGAAGCTGCAAGGATTCTTCGCTGGGCGAAAAATCATGTGATAACACTGTCAGCAATATTCATTCCGGGAGTGGAAAACTGGGAAGCAGATTTCCTCAGCACGACCTCCACCCGGGAGAGTGGGGACTTCACTCAGAAGTCTTCCATATGATTATAAACCGTTGGGAAAAAACTCGACAGGTATTACGCCAGGTCAAGGGACCCTCAGGCAATAGCTGTAGATGCTCTGGTAACACCATGGGTGTACCAGTCAGTGTATGTGTTCCCCCCTCTGCCTCTCATACCCATGGTACTGAGATTGATAAGATGGAGAGGAGTAAGCACTATATTCGTGGCTCCGGATTGGCCAAGAAGGACTTGGTAACCGGAACTTCAAGAGATGCTCACGGAGGATCCGTGGCCTCTACCTCTAAGAAGGGACCTGCTCCAGCAAGGACCCTGTCTGTTCCAAGACTTACCGCGGCTGCGTTTGACGGCATGGCGGTTGAACGCCGGATCCTGAAGGGAAAAAAAGGAATTCCGGATGAAGTCATCCCTATCCTGATCAAAGCCAGGAAGGATGTAACCGCAAAACATTATCACCACATTTGGCGAAAATATGTTGTGTGGTGCGAGGCCAGTAAGGCCCGACGGAGGAAATTCAACTGGGTCGATTCCTACATTTCCTGTAAACAGGAGTGTCTATGGGCCGGAAATTGGGGTCCATTAAGGTTCAAATTTCGGCTCTGTCAATTTTCTTCCAAAAAGAACTAGCTTCAGTCCCTGAAGTTCAGACGTTTGTAAAAGGGGGTACTGCATATACAGCCTCCTTTTGTGCTTCCAGTGGCATTTTGGGATCTCAATGTAGTTTTTGGAGTCCAAAAGTCACATTGGTTGGACCCACTTAAATCTGTGGAGTTAAAATATCTCACAGGAAAAGTGGTCATGCTGTTGGCTCTGGACTGGGCCAGGTGCGTATCAGAATTGGCGGCTTTATCCTGTAAAAGCCCTTATCTGATTGTCCATTCGGACAGGGCGGTATTGAGGACTCGTCCTCAGTTTCTCCCTAAGGTGGTTTCAGCGTTCACCTGAACCAACCTATTGTGGTGCCTGCGGCAAATAGGGACTTGGAGGACTCCAAGTTGCTAGACGTTGTCAGGGCCGGAAAAATATATGTCTCCAGGACGGCTGGGGTCAGGAAATCTGACTCGCTGTTTATCCTGTATGCTCCCAACAAGCTGTGTGCTCCTGCTTCTAAGCAGACTATTGCTCGTTGGATTTGTAGTACAATTCAGCTTGCACGTTCTGTGGCAGGCCTGCCACAGCCAAAAATCTGTAAATGCCCACTCCACAAGGAAGGTGGGCTCATCTTGGGCGGATGCCCGAGGGGTCTCGGCTTTACAATTGGCCGAGCAGCTACTTGGTCAGGAGCAAATACGTTTGTAAAATTCTACAAATTTGATACCCTGGCTGAGGAGGACCTGGAGTTCTCTCATTGGTGCTGCAGAGTCATCCGCACTCTCCCGCCCGTTTGGGAGCTTTGGTATAATCCCCATGGTCCTTACGGAGTTCCCAGCATCCACTAGGACGTCAGAGAAAATAAGAATTTACTTACCGATAATTCTATTTCTCGTAGTCCGTAGTGGATGCTGGGTGCCCATCCCAAGTGCGGATTGTCTGCAATACTGGTACATGATTATTGTTACCAAAAATTCGGGTTATTGCTGTAGTGAGCCATCTTTTCTAGAGGCTCCTCTGTTATCATCCTGTTAACTGGGTTCAGATCACAGGTTGTACAGTGTGATTGGTGTGGCTGGTATGAGTCTTACCCGGGATTCAAAATCCTTCCTTATTGTGTACGCTCGTCCGGGCACAGTATCCTAACTGAGGCTTGGAGGGGGGGTCATAGGGGGAGGAGCCAGTGCACACCAGGTGATCCTAAAGCTTTCTTTAGATGTGCCCAGACTCCTGCGGAGCCGCTATTCCCCATGGTCCTTACGGAGTTCCCAGCATCCACTACGGACTACGAGAAATAGAATTATCGGTAAGTAAATTCTTATTTCTCTGACGTCCTAGTGGATGCTGGGACTCCGTAAGGACCATGGGGTTATAGCGGCTCCGCAGGAGACAGGGCACAAAATAAAAGCTTAAGGATCAGGTGGTGTGCACTGGCTCCTCCCCCTATGACCCTCCTCCAAGCCTCAGTTAGATTTTTGTGCCCGGCCGAGAAGGGTGCAATCTAGGTGGCTCTCCTGAGCTGCTTAGAATAAAAGTTTAGTTAGGTTTTTTTATTTTCAGTGAGTCCTGCTGGCAACAGGCTCACTGCATCGTGGGACTAAGGGGAGAAGAAACGGACTCACCTGAGTGCAGAGTGGATCGGGTTTCTTAGGCTACTGGACACTAGCTCCAGAGGGACGATCACAGGTTCAGCCTGGATGGGTCACCGGAGCCGCGCCGCCGTCCCCCTTACAGAGCCAGAAGAGACGAAGAGGTCCGGTGAAATCGGCGGCAGAAGACATCCTGTCTTCAGACTAAGGTAGCGCACAGCACCGCAGCTGTGCGCCATTGCTCTCAGCACACTTCACACTCCGGTCACTGAGGGTGCAGGGCGCTGGGGGGGGAGCGCCCTGAGACGCAATATAACAGAATACCTTAGGTGGCAAAACAGAATACATCACATATAGCTCCTGGGCTATATGGATGTATTTTAATCCCCTGCCATTTTACACAAAAAAGCGGGAGATAAGGACGTCGTGAAGGGGCGGAGCCTATCTCCTCAGCACACAAGCGCCATTTTCCCTCACAGCTCCGCTGGAAGGACGGCTCCCTGACTCTCCCCTGCAGTCCTGCTTCAGAATCAGGGTAAAAAAGAGAAGGGGGGGCATTGTTGGCAGCAAATAACAATAATTAACAGCAGCTATAAGGGAATAACACTTATATAAGGTTATCCCTGTATATATATATATATATAGCGCTGGGTGTGTGCTGGCAGACTCTCCCTCTGTCTCTCCAAAGGGCTAAGGTGGGGTCCTGTCCTCTATCAGAGCATTCCCGGTGTGTGTGTGTGCTGTGTGTCGGTACGCGTGTGTCGACATGTATGAGGAGGAAAATTATGTGGAGGCGGAGCAGTTGCCTGCGTTGGTGATGTCACCCCCTAGGGAGTCGACACCTGACTGGATGATTGTATTTAAACAATTAAGTGATAATGTCAGCAATTTGCAAAAAACTGTTGACGACATGAGACAGCCGGCAAATCAGCTAGTGCCTGTCCTGGCGTCTCAGACACCGTCAGGGGCGCTAAAACGCCCGTTACCTCAGTGGGTCGACACAGACCCTGACACAGATACTGAGTCTAGTGTCGACGGTGACGAGACAAACGTAATGTCCAGTAGGGCCACACGTTACATGATCACGGCAATGAAAGAGGCATTGAACCTTTCTGACACTACAAGTACCACAAAGAAGGGTATTATGTGGGGTGAGAAAAAACTACCAATATTTTTTCCTGAGTCAGAGGAAATAAATGAGGTGTGTGAAAAAGCGTGGGTTTCTCCCGATAAAAAACAGCTAATTTCTAAAAAATTATTAGCATTATATCCTTTCCCGCCAGAGGTTAGGGCGCGTTGGGAAACACCCCCTAGGGTAGATAAGGCGCTCACACGTTTATCTAAACAAGTAGCGTTACCGTCTCCTGATACGGCTACCCTCAAAGAACCAGCTGATAGAAGGCTGGAAAATGTCCTAAAAAGTATATACACACATACTGGTGTTATACTGCGACCAGCAATCGCCTCAGCCTGGATGTGCAGTGCTGGAGTCGCATGGTCGGATTCCCTGACTGAGAATATTGATACCCTGGATAGGGACAATATTTTGTTAACTATAGAACATTTAAAGGATGCATTATTATATATGCGTGATGCACAGAGGGATATTTGCACCCTGGCATCAAGAGTAAGTGCTATGTCCATCTCTGCCAGAAGAGCGTTGTGGACGCGACAGTGGTCAGGGGATGCGGATTCCAAACGGCACATGGAAGTATTGCCGTATAAAGGGGAGGAGTTATTTGGGGCTGGTCTATCGGACCTGGTGGCCACGGCAACGGCTGGAAAATCCACCTTTTTACCCCAGGTCACTCCACATCAGCAGAAAAAGACACCGTCTTTTCAATCTCAGTCCTTTCGTTCCCATAAGTACAAGCGAGCAAAAGGCCACTCCTTTCTGCCCCGGGGCAGAGGAAGAGGAAAAAGACTGCACCATGCAGCCGCTTCCCAAGAGCAGAAGCCCTCCCCTGCTTCTGCCAAGTCTTCAGCATGACGCTGGGGCTTTACAAGCAGACTCAGATATGGTGGGGGCCCGTCTCAAAAATTTCAACGCGCAGTGGGCTCACTCGCAAGTGGATCCCTGGATTCTACAGGTAGTATCGCAGGGGTACAAACTGGAATTCGAGGCGTTTCCCCCTCATCGTTTCCTGAAGTCTGCTTTACCAAAGTCTCCCTCCGACAGGGAGGCAGTTCTAGAAGCCATTCACAAGCTGTATTCCCAGCAGGTGATAATCAAGGTACCCCTCCTGCAACAAGGAAAGGGGTATTATTCCACGCTGTTTGTGGTACCGAAGCCGGACGGCTCGGTGAGACCAATTTTAAATCTGAAATCCTTGAACACTTACATAAAAAGGTTCAAATTCAAGATGGAGTCACTCAGAGCAGTGATAGCGAACCTGGAAGAAGGGGACTATATGGTGTCTCTGGACATCAAAGATGCTTATCTCCACGTCCCGATATACCCTTCTCACCAAGGGTACCTCAGGTTTGTAGTACTAAACTGTCATTATCAGTTTCAGACGCTGCCGTTTGGATTGTCCACGGCACCTCGGGTCTTTACCAAGGTAATGGCCGAAATGATGATTCTTCTACGAAGAAAAGGCATTTCAATTATCCCTTACTTGGACGATCTCCTGATAAGGGCAAGATCCAGGGAACAGTTAGAAGTCGGAGTAGCACTATCTCAGGTAGTGTTACGTCAGCACGGGTGGATTCTAAATATTCCAAAATCGCAGCTGATTCCAACGACACGTCTACTGTTCCTAGGAATGATTCTGGACACAGTCCAGAAGAAGGTGTTTCTCCCGGAGGAGAAGGCCAGGGAGTTATCCGAGCTAGTCAGGAACCTCCTAAAACCAGGACAGGTCTCAGTGCATCAGTGCACGAGGGTCCTGGGGAAAATGGTGGCTTCTTACGAAGCGATTCCATTCGGAAGATTCCATGCAAGAACATTTCAGTGGGATCTACTGGACAAATGGTCCGGATCGCATCTGCAGATGCATCAGCGGATAACCCTGTCGCCAAGGACAAGGGTGTCTCTCCTGTGGTGGCTGCAGAGTGCTCATCTACTAGAGGGCCGCAGATTTGGCATTCAGGATTGGATCCTGGTAACCACGGATGCCAGCCTGAGAGGCTGGGGAGCAGTCACACAGGGAAGGAATTTCCAGGGCCTGTGGTCAAGCTTGGAAACGTCTCTTCATATAAACATTCTGGAACTAAGGGCCATTTACAATGCCCTAAGTCAAGCAAAACCTCTGCTTCAGGGTCAGGCGGTGTTGATCCAATCGGACAACATCACGTCAGTCGCCCACGTAAACAGACAGGGCGGCACGAGAAGCAGGAGGGCAATGGCAGAAGCTGCAAGGATTCTTCGCTGGGCGGAAAATCATGTGATAGCACTGTCAGCAGTATTCATTCCGGGAGTGGACAACTGGGAAGCAGACTTCCTCAGCAGACACGACCTTCACCCGGGAGAGTGGGGACTTCACCCAGAAGTCTTCCACCTGATTGTAAACCGTTGGGAAAAACCAAAGGTGGACATGATGGCGTCACGTCTAAACAAAAAACTGGACAGATATTGCGCCAGGTCAAGGGACCCTCAGGCAATAGCAGTGGACGCTCTGGTAACGCCGTGGGTGTACCAGTCAGTGTATGTGTTCCCTCCTCTGCCTCTCATACCAAAAGTACTGAGAATCATAAGAAGGAGAGGAGTAAGAACTATACTCGTGGTTCCGGATTGGCCAAGACGGACTTGGTACCCGGAACTTCAAGAGATGCTCACGGACGAACCGTGGCCTCTACCTCTAAGAAAGGACCTGCTACTGCAGGGGCCTTGTCTGTTCCAAGACTTACCGCGGCTGCGTTTGACGGCATGGCGGTTGAACGCCGGATCCTGAGGGAAAAAGGCATTTCAGAAGAAGTCATCCCTACTCTGGTCAAAGCCAGGAAGGACGTAACCGCAAAACATTATCACCGCATTTGGCGTAAATATGTTGCGTGGTGTGAGGCCAAGAAGGCCCCTACAGAGGAATTTCAACTGGGTCGTTTCCTTCATTTCCTGCAAACAGGACTGTCTATGGGCCTAAAATTAGGGTCCATTAAGGTTCAAATTTCGGCCCTGTCGATTTTCTTCCAGAAAGAACTGGCTTCAGTACCTGAAGTTCAGACATTTGTAAAAGGGGTGCTGCACATACAGCCTCCTTTTGTGCCTCCAGTGGCACCTTGGGATCTCAATGTGGTGTTGAGTTTTCTAAAGTCACATTGGTTTGAACCACTTTCCACTGTGGACTTAAAATATCTCACATGGAAGGTGTCGATGCTGTTAGCCTTGGCTTCAGCCAGGCGTGTGTCAGAATTGGCGGCTTTATCATATAAAAGCCCTTACTTGATATTTCATTCTGACAGGGCGGAATTGAGGACTCGTCCTCAATTTCTACCTAAGGTGGTTTCTGCATTTCACATGAACCAACCTATTGTGGTACCTGCGGCTACCAGGGACTTAGATGACTCTAAGTTGCTTGACGTTGTCAGGGCCTTGAAAATATATGTTTCCAGGACGGCTGGAGTCAGAAAATCTGACTCGCTGTTTATCCTGTATGCACCCAACAAGCTGGGTGCTCCTGCTTCAAAGCAGACGATTGCTCGTTGGATTTGTAGTACAATTCAGCTTGCACATTCTGTGGCAGGATTGCCACAGCCAAAATCAGTAAAAGCCCATTCCACAAGGAAGGTGGGCTCATCTTGGGCGGCTGCCCGAGGGGTCTCGGCTTTACAACTTTGCCGAGCAGTTACTTGGTCAGGGGCAAACACGTTTGCTAAATTCTACAAATTTGATACCCTGGCTGAGGAGGACCTGGAGTTCTCTCATTCGGTGCTGCAGAGTCATCCGCACTCTCCCGCCCGTTTGGGAGCTTTGGTATAATCCCCATGGTCCTTACGGAGTCCCAGCATCCACTAGGACGTCAGAGAAAATAAGATTTTACTTACCGATAAATCTATTTCTCGTAGTCCGTAGTGGATGCTGGGCGCCCATCCCTAGTGCGGATTGTCTGCAATACTTGTATATAGTTATTGTTACAAAAATTCGGGTTATTATTGTTGTGAGCCATCTTTTCAGAGGCTCCTTTGCGTTTATCATACTGTTAACTGGGTTCAGATCACAAGTTGTACGGTGTGATTGGTGTGGCTGGTATGAGTCTTAACCGGGATTCAATATCCTTCCTTATTATGTACGCTCGTCCGGGCACAGTATCCTAACTGAGGCTTGGAGGAGGGTCATAGGGGGAGGAGCCAGTGCACACCACCTGATCCTTAAGCTTTTATTTTGTGCCCTGTCTCCTGCGGAGCCGCTATATCCCCATGGTCCTTACGGAGTCCCAGCATCCACTACGGACTACGAGAAATAGATTTATCGGTAAGTAAAATCTTATTTTTTTCATATGGTGGGGCGGCATTGTATTTTGTTAACTGTTTTTGGTTTCCAGAGGTGTATGTTAGCTCCTTCAACAATGTCAGCGGCCACAAATATTATCCGTGGTTACATAATGACTGGTTTGGCGTATCTATAATGCTCGTAGCTGTCCATCTGAAACATGCCTGGTCAACCTGAGGATCTCCAGCTGTTCAAAACTACAAGTCCTACTGTACCATGTTTTACCATCTGATGGGTAGTAGGGTCTTGTAGTTTCACAAAAGCTAGACTGCCACCGGTTGGTCAAGCCTGATCTAGAACATAAGCAGTGGCGTTGAATGGTGTCACGGTCCCCAATGCTTGGCTCGTGCCAATCTGCCACCAGTGCAGAATACTGTGACCCACCTTGGTTTGGGTTCTTAGTCATAGTGGGGGTGGCAGTTAGTATTAGGTGCCACTTGTGGGGTGGAGGTTAGGGTTAGGCTCCGGGAGGGTGGGGGGTAGGGGAGCATAGCATACTTAGGTCACCCTTTTGGGTTTTTTAACATTGGTATGCCGACGTTAGTATTGTGATTGCCGGCATCTCATCCGCAGGTCACACCTACCGAACCCGTTTCAGGTGTATCCTTTCTTCCTATTGGAAAACTGCATATAAATGATTTTCACCCTGATATAAATATTGTGGAGCAGGGAGTATAAAAAAAGAGAAAAAGAATACTGTGCTCTCCCACTAAGGCTGAACTTTCAATCTCTTTTCACAAATTGTATTCTTTGCCCATGAACACTATAATTCAGTTTAATATGCCACTTATATCGTAGATTTCCTGTCTGCGAGTTATGAAATACTACAATTATTTAATATACAAGTAAATGAATTGACCTGGACACAAGCCATACCATCTATAAATTACTACACAGCCACCAAAATCTGTGCATATACCATTTGCTTCTTGGCGTGACACCCAGGCATGGAACAATTCCAAGGCTGAACATTACCCATCTCTGCTCAGTCATGAAATGCTGGATGTACTTCCCATTCTCTGCGCGGTACCGATAATCTGGGTGTACTGTACTTTCCCCATCTCTGCCCAGCCATGATACACTGAGTGTATCTTCTCCATCTCTGCCCGGCCATGATGCACTGGGTGTACTGTCTCCATCTCTGCCCGGCCATGATGCACTGGGTGTACTGTCTCCATCTCTGCCCAGCCATGATGCACTGGGTGTACTGTCTACATCTCTACCCAGCCATGATGCACTGGGTGTACTGTCTCCATCTCTGCACGGCCATGATGCACTGGGTGTACTGTCTCCATCTTTGCCCAGCCATTATACATTGGGTGTACTGTCTCCATCTCTGCACGCCCATGATACACTGGGTGTACTATCTACATCTCTGCACAGCCATGATGCACTGGGTGTACTGTCTCCATCTCTGCCCGGCCATGATGCACTGGGTGTACTGTCTCCATCTCTGCCCGGCCATGATGCACTGGGTGTACTGTCTCCATCTCTGCACAGCCATGATACACTGGGTGTACTGTATCTCTACCCAGCCATGATGCACTGAATGTACTGTCTCCATCTCTGCCCAGCCATGATGCACTGGGTGTACTGTCTCCATCTCTGCCCAGCCATGATGCACTGGGTGTACTGTCTCCATCTCTGCCCAGCCATTATACATTGGGTGTACTGTCTCCATCTCTGCCCGGTCATGATGCACTGGGTGTACTGTCTTCATCTCTGCCCAGCCATTATACATTGGGTGTACTGTCTCCATCTCTGCCCAGCCATTATACATTGGGTGTACTGTCTCCATCTCTGCACAGCCATGATGCACTGGGTGTACTGTCTCCATCTCTGCCCGGTCATGATGCACTGGATGTACTGTCTCCATCTCTGCACGCCCATGATACACTGGGTGTACTGTCTCCATCTCTGCCCGGCCATTATACATTGGGTGTACTGTCTCCATCTCTGCATGCCATGATGCAGTGGGTGTACTGTCTCCATCTCTGCCCGGCCATTATACATTGGGTGTACTGTCTCCATCTCTGCCCGGCCATGATGCACTGGGTGTACTGTCTCCATCTCTGCACGCCCATGATACACTGGGTGTACTGTCTCCATCTCTGCCCGGCCATTATACATTGGGTGTACGGTCTCCATCTCTGCACGCCCATGATACACTGGGTGTACTGTCTCCATCTCTGCATGCCATGATACACTGGGTGTACTGTCTCCATCTCTGCCCAGCCATTATACATTGGGTGTACTGTCTCCATCTCTGCCTGGCCATTATACATTGGGTGTACTGTCTCCATCTCTGCCTGGCCATGATGCACTGGCTGTACTGTCTACATCTCTGCCTGGCCATGATGCACTGGGTGTACTGTCTCCATCTCTGCCAAGCCATTATACATTGGGTGTACTGTCTCCATCTCTGCCTGGCCATGATACACTGGGTGAACTGTCTCCATCTCTGCATGCCATGATGCACTGGGTGTACTGTCTCCATCTCTGCCCAGCCATTATACATTGGGTGTACTGTCTCCATCTCTGCCTGGCCATGATACACTGGGTTTACTGTCTCTATCTCTGCATGCCATGATGCACAGGGTGTACTGTCTCCATCTCTGCCCAGCCATTATACATTAGGTGTACTGTCTCCATCTCTGCCCGGCCATTATACATTGGGTGTACTGTCTCCATCTCTGCCCGCCCATTATACATTGGGTGTACTGTCTCCATCTCTGCCTGGCCATGATACACTGGGTGTACTGTCTCCATCTCTGCCTGGCCATGATACACTGGGTGAACTGTCTCCATCTCTGCATGCCATGATGCACTGGGTGTACTGTCTCCATCTCTGCCCAGCCATTATACATTGGGTGTACTGTCTCCATCTCTGCCTGGCCATGATACACTGGGTTTACTGTCTCCATCTCTGCATGCCATGATGCACGGGGTGTACTGTCTCCATCTCTGCCCAGCCATTATACATTAGGTGTACTGTCTCCATCTCTGCCCGGCCATTATACATTGGGTGTACTGTCTCCATCTCTGCCCGCCCATTATACATTGGGTGTACTGTCTCTATCTCTGCCTGGCCATGATACACTGGGTGTACTGTCTCCATCTCTGAATGCCATGATGCACTGGGTGTACTGTCTCCATCTCTGCCCAGCCATTATACATTGGGTGTACTGTCTCCATCTCTGCCTGGCCATGATACACTGGGTTTACTGTCTCCATCTCTGCATGCCATGATGCACTGGGTGTACTGTCTCCATCTCTGCCCAGCCATTATACATTGGGTGTACTGTCTCCATCTCTGCCCGGCCATTATACATTGGGTGTACTGTCTCCATCTCTGCCCGGCCATTATACATTGGGTGTACTGTCTCCATCTCTGCCCGGTCATGATGCACTGGGTGTACTGTCTCCATCTCTGCCCAGCCATTATACATTGGGTGTACTGTCTTCATCTCTGCACGCCATGATACAGTGGGTGTACTGTCTCCATCTCTGCACGCCCATGATACACTGGGTGTACTGTCTCCATCTCTGCACGCCCATGATACACTGGGTGTACTGTCTCCATCTCTGCACGCCCATGATGCACTGGGTGTACTGTCTCCATCTCTGCCCGGCCATGATACACTGGGTGTACTGTCTCCATCTTTGCACGCCCATGATACACTGGGTGTACTGTCTCCATCTCTGCCCAGCCATTATACACTGGGTGTACTGTCTCCATCTCTGCCCAGCCATTATACATTGGGTGTACTGTCTCCATCTCTGCCCGGCCATTATACATTGGGTGTACTGTCTCCATCTCTGCCCGGCCATGATACACTGGGTGTACGGTCTGCATCTCTGCTTGGTTATGATACTGTATCACCTATCTCCGCCTCTGCGCAGTTGTGATACATTGAGTGTACTTTTCCAAGATTATTTTGCAAGATGGCACTCAGAGGGTTTAACCTCCAAAATATAAAGCATCACTTGTACAAATGTCAAAACCCGCTGTGTGTTTTGCAGCTATTAGAGCCATTTTGAAGCCAAATTTGCAGAGTAGAGTTCCTTCCCTTGCACTCTCTCCTTACCACACGTGAGTTCTCTCTTTTGTCACCCCCCTGACACTGTCTACTATCCCAGGTGATGGCCACAGAACCACATAGAGATGCTGTACCTCTCCCACCTGCAGCTCACCACTGCCTGCTGCCCCAATGCAGCCCCATTCCCCTGTACCTGTCACTCCCATTTATAGTTCTTCAATGTCTCTATGTATGCCTTGCGCTCACTGCCGTGCCTTGTATTTATACAGCCTTTGATTTATTTTGTACTTAACTAGGTAATGCAATGTCCATTGTTTTCTGGGTTATAATTAATAAATAATAACTTGGCATGGTAGCAGGCTGGCATTGCTCATAGCTATTTGGACGAATACACCTTATACGTTTACCAAGAAAATTAAATCGTGTAGGACTTTAAGAAGAACATTTCAATCTGAAAATCTTTTCCAGAGGTCCTTTTTAATTATTTATCTTAAAACAAGTAAAATGACCTCTAAGGATACAGTTAATCACTTACAGCTGATCAAGTATTTATAGGATGCAATTAAATCCCCATTTTGCATTTGAATTTATTAGATACACAACATAGCCAGCAGCAGCCTCCGAGGACACTGCATTCCCATTTCAGTACATACATTTCATTTCACCTTTTCAGTTGTGGGTCAGACAGGTGGAAACCAGGCAGTTGGTTTTTTTCACATCACACAATTTCGCACAGCAGCAATCAGGTCTGAAGTGTGCCGGCGCCGCAGTGCACTGACGCATGCCAGGCAGCCGACTGCTGTCTTAGCCCTGCGACCGCCTCTGCCTGATTCACAGGCAGTGGCGGGCCAGCTGCGTTTGGCCGCTATTTAGGGGGCACGGTCTGGGCAATGCAGGTGTGCCCAGGCCGTTGGGGGAGGGGGGGGGGTCGTGACGTCACATGCAGCCGCTGCAACCCGGGCAACGACTAGTAGCTCCCTGCCAGAGCGCAGGAGCTACGCTGGCTGGGAGCTACTCTTCCAGTACAAAAGCATCGCCGCTGTGCGATACTTTTGTACCTGTGCGGGGGATTTGGGCCTGACATGCGGGGCGGACTAACCCTGTGCTGGACATCCAGACTGATCGTAGATGTGCTAAATTTAGCACATCTACGATCAGGTCTGAATTAGGCCCATAGTGCGTACACATTGAACGATATTGCTAACGATATCGTTCAGTGATGTCACCTTTCCGCTGGCTCTAACATGCCGTTTTGGCCAAAAATGACCTGCATATACAGACGACAAAACGACCCGCTAAAGCGCGCCCAGTTAACACTATGGTGCATACACCCTGGGTGATACTTCAAATTATATCGCTCAATAGGGTGTAAAATTAGCAATATTTTAAATATCTTGTAGTGTTGTACCCAGCTTTACAGTACAAGATAATGCAGGACCGGTACATGGTATGTAAACATTTCTGCATCAGCGGGCATGACACTGAAATAAGCATCATGGAGGCAGAAACCGAGGGTTAGGTGCCATTGTAGGGAGCATGGAGTAGATGATAGACTAAGTAGGAGAAGGAAAAGCACATGAGGGGAGCAAGCCCTGCTCGTGAAAGCTTACATTCTAAAGGGGTGACATAGATGGGGTAGACAGTGTGCATGGAGTAGAGGGTTAGGAGGAGAGAAGGATGGGTTTGATGAAGAAGTGGGTCTTGAGAGCCTGTTTGAAGTTTTATAGAAGTGGAGAGTCTCCTAGGGAGAGGCAAAGAACTCCACAGATAGGGAGCAAAACATGTGAAACCTTGCATTGAATTAGATTCTGAAGGGGGGCGGGCGCCAGTGTAGGGCTTGTTAGAGAGGGGAGGTGGACTTGGGGCCTAATTCGGAGTTAATCGCAGCAGGTAATTTGTTAGCGGTTGGGCAAAACTATGTGCACTGCAGCAGCATTGAGGAAAGATTGGAGTTGAGAGAGGCGGTTGTGAGGGAGGCAATTTAGGAGGAGATTACAATAGTCCAATCTGGAGATGATCAGTGTGTGAATGGGGGTTTTGGCAGCATCAAGGGTGAGAAAGGGTCTGCTCCTGGAAATATTTTTGACATGGAAATGGCAGTATTACCAAAGGTACTGAATGTATGGTTTGAAGTCGAGGATAAATCCAAAAGAGAGCACTTGGGAGGAGATAGTAATCAACAGATAATGAAATTGTGGAAGTTGAGGTACTGCAAGAAGGTTGGAAGATGATCAGCTCAGTCTAAAGGCCAGTACTGACGGGAGAGATGTGTGCTGAGCGAGGGGGGTGGATGGGGAGGCCAGCGGGTGAAATGAGCGATGTGCTAGATTGAGCCTGCATGCAGGCCAATCTAGCACCGGCGATGGCGACCGCTTTCGGGGGTACACACGGAGAGATCAGTGCTTAAATTCTGAGCAATCTAGACAGATTGCTTAGAATTTAAGCACTGATCTCTCTGTGTGTACCCCCTTTAGACATGCACTGTGACATCCAGAAAGAGATACAGTAGCAGAGAGACAGGTGAAGATATAAGTGAGAAGAGAGGTCAGGGGAGGAAAGGTAACTCTGAGTATTATCAACATGGAGATGACATTTGAGGTCAAAAGAACAAATGACCTCCCCTAAAAAGGAAATAAAGGGTGAGATTCAAATGTTATCGCCCTATCCCGCCCACCGACAGCTATTCAAATGTTTCTGCTGATGGGTGGGACAGCATTTCAGCTTGATACCCCTGATGGTGGCAAGCTAAAGTGCGCTAAAAGTGACCCGTTTAGCACCCAAACGGGACTCTTCACGTCGCACCCAATAGTTTAGTCTGGTTTCGCTGTTTTAAGCGGCTAAACCTGACTGCTATGGGCGCGATCAGCACGAAAATCGGGGGGCACTTGTATATCGCCCGCTGTGATCTCCCGCCACTTTAGACGGGAGATTGGGAGCGATAACATTTGAATGTTGCAAATAGAGGGAGAATAGGAGAAGTCCAAGAACAGAACCTTTGGGGGGGGGGGGGGGGGGCACCACCTACTGTTAGTGGAAGTGGAGCGGAGGTGAAGTCCTGTGAGGAGACCGAGAAGGAACAGTCAGCGTGTAGGCAGACAGCTAGGAGACGGCAATATCACGCAGACCAAAGGAGTGAAGGATTTTCAGGAGAAGAGGTTAATCCACAGTGTCAATAGCAGCAGAGAGGTCAAGGAGAATATGCAGAGTGTGGTGGCCCTTATATTTGGCAGCATGGAGGTCTGACTTTCATGAGGGCAGTTTCACTGGAGTGCAGAGGAAGGAAGCCAGACTGAAATGGGTCAAGCAAGGAGTGGGAGACTTGAAAGGCAGTAAGGCGGTTGCAGACAATATGCTCAGAGTTTGGAGGAAAAAGAGAGGGAGAGCAAAGGGTCGGCTGTTAGAAACAGTGTCCTACTGTTCATGTTTCCTGGCATTTCTATAATTGCGTACGAGTTTATTTCATACTGGACTATTCCAGTGTATTTGTGAGCTGTGTCGTGCAATTGATTGAAAAGTCGTCAACCTTCTTGCACTTATCGGTATCATGGGGACTCTATGCCATGGACCCAGAGTATTAGCAGTGAAACAAAAGTTTGCTCTCGGACCACCTCCTACTTTTCTTGTTCTTTGCTTTACACAAGCTCATCTGCTAATGCCTAAAGAAACATCTATTGACCCAGTCAACTTCTGCTCTATCATTTCCACTTTGGTAACAAACAGCTGAGGCTTCACAAAAATGTACGTGCAGCAAAGCCCAAGGGTCACTTCCCCACCTGTACTCTTGGACCACTCATCCGCTTTTGTGACACAGGGGCAGATGTATTAACCTGGAGAAGGCATAAGGAAGTGATAAACCAGCGCAAGGTGATAAAGGCACCAGCCAATCAGCTCCAATATGTAAATTAACAGTTAGGATCTGATTGGCTGATGCCTTTATAACCTTGCACATATCACTGGTTTATCACTTCCTTATGCCTTCTCCACGTTAATACATCTACCCCACAATTTATAAACGTTTTCTCTTGCGGCATTTATTCCATCCTCCTGTAGGGCACATGTTTTTCCTGGTCCTCTTCTACATTTCTAAGTGCCCCTTCAGTGTCTCATCCACAAAGCCCCCGACAACACCGCCACTTCATACATTTCAAACCTCATCTCAAAATACTATGGGTGTGTTGGTGCAATGTCCCTCTGTATGTACCCAGTCTCATCATGGAGAAGTGATAAACTGATTTGCAGACCCATAACTGACAAATGTGCTCCTCCTCCTCCTCCTCCTCCTCCCTGATGATGCCCGGTTAGATCAGTATGTGACCCCCCCCCCCCCCCCCCCCCCCCCAATCCTCCCTCGTCCTTGTTATTTAAATTCCTACCCTCTATTCTCATATAAACTGTAAAACTGAATTTACCTTACTGTGATATTCTGTTATCTGCTTCTTTGAAAAACCGACTGCGCTAAAATTTTATGTGATCCATACATCTCCCAGACTCCGATCCACTGATCAGCAGACATCGATGGCCTTCGATCCATCTGAGAAATTTTGCATGTTAAAAATTCCTGCCTTGCTGATCCCAGTCTTTTTCCACATCCGAAAAATAAAAAAATCTGGGATTTCCATCATGTTGGGTTTCCTAGATTCTCCGACCAAGGTGTTAGCAGAACGGGCCATTTGGGCAATACATTACAGAAGTATGGGCCCTATTAGTACAACCCACAAGCAGCAAAGAATAGCAATATAGATGCTTTTGACGGGTTGGATATGGTATGCCGGCTGCTGGGATCCCGGCAGCAGAATGCCGGCGGGGTGCCAGCGCAACAAAGCCCCTTGTGGGCTCGGTGACTTGCTGCACTCACCGCAGGTTCTATTCCAACTTTCTGAATGTTATACACGAGTGGGAATAGACCCTGTGGGTCGTAATTCCAGCTGGCTGCATTTTAAGGATTCTGGCGTCGGCATGCTGACCATCGAGATCCTGAGTGCAGGTAACATGACTATATCCCCTTTTGACAGTCGCTGTGGGTTAATGAACAACATTGGCCAAATTTACAAACCTACGCTACTCTTATAACGACCAATGAGCAACTAACTTTTACCTGCCTAGTGAAAGTAAGGGAGCGGTGATCATCATTTGCCAATAATTTGTGATATGTAAATTAACTTTTTGCAAAAATATGGCAGCAGACGATGAGCAACATCAGCTGATTTTCTGAATGTGTTAATGGCTGCCAGATGAGAACGTACTGTAGGATTCGCTCATCTCTCTTAAGGTGGGTACACACTAATAGATATATCTGCAGATCAATTGATCTGCAGATATATCTATGGACGGATCGAGCAGTGTGTTCAGCATACACACTGCTCGATCCGTCTACGGATATATCGGCGCGTCGCTGTGTTTGTACGGGGCGGTCGGCCGACCGCCCGTACACATGCTGCGGCGGCCGGCGGTGATTCACAGCTAAACTGGGCGGGCGTGTGTACACGCCCGCCCAGTTTAGCTGTCAATCACCGCCGGCCGCCGCAGCATGTGTACGGGCGGTCGGCCGACCGCCCCGTACACACACAGCGACGCGCCGATATATCCGTAGATATATTGGCCGTCGGCTGTGCTGCGCGGCCGACGCGATACGTCTGTGAACGACGGAGTTGACAGGCGTATCGGCCGTACACACTGGCCGACGGTCCCGCGATAAATATCGGCCTTTCAAGAGAACGGCCGATATATCGACCAGTGTGTACGGGCCTTTAGGGTGTGTACACACGGTGAGATCCTTGCTATGTTCGATTTTGACTATGCGATTTCCCTTGAACTCCCCCAGAGCCCAGATAGCACAGATAGGACAGATTTTGACTATCTGTTCTTGAGATTTTGTCTATGTACGATTTTGACTAAGTGCCAATTTTGACTATAATTTGTACTAGATTGTACACTAGATAGTCAAGCTTGACTTGCCTGCACAGTATATCTAGCCTTACGATACTGACCCCACGGGAGCGCGCATCGGGATCGAATCTGTATCGCAAGCTGCCTAGCACCATGAGATATGCACTAACTTTTCATAAGATTTTGACTATATAGTCAAAATCTCACAGATTTATCTCACCGTGTGTACACACCCTTACAAAGCAATTTTGTTTTGGAATTAGTTTGTCTAATGGTTGTTCTGACCATGTAGTCTTTCAGAATCTGCTTTTCCTGTGGGCAGGTGAAGCATTTGTATTGATCCAACCGTAGAGTCTTCATATAAACCTTGAAATGTTATTTAACCTTATGCACAGAGGTTGCAGACTGGCGCTTGCTTTGTTCCTGTGATCGTCTGATATGTTCCTCAATCCCAGATTTTGGATGAAAGCACAGTATCAAAATAGTATTGATTTGATCATCAATGAGGGAGTTCATCTGGGGATTCAGAAGGCTTCTTCAGCCATTAATCAGGATACGTTGTTTTGTGATGGTCTGTTCTGTCAATGATCAAAATACCTTGTTTTATGCCTGTGTATTCTGTCCTTCTTCAGATTCATTAAAGAAAAATAATTTTTTTTTTTTTTTTACCATCTAAAAAAAAAAAACTTCCAATGCATCATTTATAATCTTAGAAGTATTAAAGCACCACATAAAAGATGTTGAAATTTATAGGTACTAAATAATTTTCTCCCTGTAAGTAGCCCCATCTCACTGCTTCTCATTGCAAACAGTGAGGCAGATTTATTAAGCCTGGGGACCGGATATAGCAGTGATAAGTGGAAGGTGATAACGCACCAGCCAATCATTACGGGTTTGAAAAATGACAGGGCTGTTGTGTTATCACCTTACACTTATCACTGCTTACCCACTTCTCGAGGCTTAATACATCTGCCCCACAGTGTTCTGAGCAGGTGTAATAAAACCAATACATTTTGATTATAGCCATTTGTGATAAATAATACATGAGGGTAAAATGAATTTGACAGTAGCGGCCTCTAAGTTAAACATGTGGGAATAGATTTCTCTGTGGTATAGGTTTGTTCTACATATACTGATACAATAATAGTGTCTGGTAAAGCTCTTGATAATAAATCATGTTAAAGGTACTGTAGCTTTGTAGTGTTCCGCGAGAAGTCCTACTAAATGTGTTTTAGTTGTTAAATTATATGATTGTTTGTTATAATGTCCATAATTCTAATATGTTATATACCCATAATGCAACTCTTTAAATACTACGCTGTTTCAAGGGATTCGGTATAATTTACTGGCGGCTGGGATGCTGGCTGTCAATATCTCGACATTGGCATCCCACCCACCAGAATGCCGGCAAAGGAGTGAGCGCAATGAGTCCCATTGGGGGAACGGTGTCTCGATGCACGAGTGGGAATAGTCCTGTTGCGCCAGGATCCCGACAGCCGACAAATGAAACGCATCCCGTTTCAAGCCATACCCATTGGTTTTTTTTCTTCAAGTTGGTGAGCTTGTTGTACAAAATATAAATGGTAAACCGCTTAGCGGGTGACTGCTTATTCAACGTAACCTCTAACATTAATAGAGACTCAAGGCAAAAAAGTGTGGTGAATAGGTAAGAACTGTTTCAGTAACAAAAATGTATTAGGCGAATAAGAGGATGGCGGTATCAGGGAATGCAAATATGCGGTGACACTGCCCCTAAACTGGGTGCGGTGGCCCACCCCTGGTGCCTAAGTCAGTGTAACTCAGACCTTGGCGTGTCTAGCCACTACTTGTGTTGAAATGTAACTGCTCTGTCAAACAACATGAAGACTAGAGAGTTGCAGTGGTAGTTGTCATGGACCCTGTTTAGACTACAGCCACCGCCATTTGAATGCAAAGCACATCCTTTGAATTACTAAGGCAGGGAGTCCACCAGCACTAGCTTTTCTCGCTCTCTGTGCCATCCGACCAGGAATGGCTGACAATCCCATAGAGTTTGTGTTTGTCAGATCCATAGCTATATAGCTAGTTTTGAAGAGAGGAGCCACCTATTTATATTGAACATTTTGGAAGTAACCACACCATAAATGACGTGTGTTCCTCACTCTGGACCATATTGTCTGCATTTTAGAGCCCAGTACACGAGTATGCTTTCTTCAGGCTGCTGATATACGTGGTCCAGGTGTTGGAACCTCGTCCATCATCAGCCATGACGAGGTGCAACGACAAGGACAGGCGGTTGGGCAATTGTACAATTCACTTTGCCGGCTACTTGGGCAGTGTTCGCTCGTTGTGGGCCCAATATGAACTTGGTTTTAACAGTACAATGGAAAGGCCTCTTAATTCGAATAAGGAGGGACACAAAGTTTGCGAGTGGTCACTTTTCTGTCTTGAGTCTGAAGGTGGAATAAGCCTTTCTCTATCGTCCTAGTGGATGCTGGGGTTCCTGAAAGGACCATGGGGAATAGCGGCTCCGCAGGAGACAGGGCACAAAAAGTAAAGCTTTCCGATCAGGTGGTGTGCACTGGCTCCTCCCCCTATGACCCTCCTCCAAGCCTCAGTTAGATTTTTGTGCCCGGCCGAGAAGGGTGCAATCTAGGTGGCTCTCCTAAAGAGCTGCTTAGAGAAAGTTTAGCTTAGGTTTTTTATTTTACAGTGGGTCCTGCTGGCAACAGGATCACTGCAACGAGGGACTTAGGGGAGAAGAAGTGAACTCACCTGCGTGCAGGATGGATTGGCTTCTTGGCTACTGGACATCAGCTCCAGAGGGACGATCACAGGTACAGCCTGGATGGTCACCGGAGCCTCGCCGCCGGCCCCCTTGCAGATGCTGAAACATGAAGAGGTCCAGAATCGGCGGCAGAAGACTCCTCAGTCTTCTAAAGGTAGCGCACAGCACTGCAGCTGTGCGCCATTTTCCTCTCAGCACACTTCACACGGCAGTCACTGAGGGTGCAGGGCGCTGGGAGGGGAGCGCCCTGGGAGGCAAATGAAAACCTATTTGGCTAAAAAAATACCTCACATATAGCCTCCGGGGGCTATATGGAGATATTTAACCCCTGCCAGAATACACTAAAGAGCGGGAGACGAGGCCGCCGAAAAAGGGGGTGGGCCTATCTCCTCAGCACACAGCGCCATTTTCCTTACACAGCTCCGCTGGTCATGACGGCTCCCAGGTCTCTCCCCTGCACTGCACTACAGAAACAGGGTAAAACAAGAGAGGGGGGGCAAAATAGTGGCAAAAATTATATTATAAAAGCAGCTATACAGGGAGCACTTATTATAAGGCTATCCCTGTCATATATAGCGCTTTTGGTGTGTGCTGGCAAACTCTCCCTCTGTCTCCCCAAAGGGCTAGTGGGGTCCTGTCTTCGTTAAGAGCATTCCCTGTGTGTCTGCTGTGTGTCGGTACGTGTGTGTCGACATGTATGAGGACGATATTGGTGTGGAGGCGGAGCAATTGCCAAATATGGGGATGTCACCTCCTAGGGGGTCGACACCAGAATGGATGCCTTTATTTATGGAATTACGGGATAGTGTCAACACGCTAAAGCAGTCGTTTGACGACATGAGACGGCCGGACAATCAGTTAGTGCCTGTCCAGGCGCCTCAAACACCGTCAGGGGCTGTAAAACGCCCTTTGCCTCAGTCGGTCGACACAGACCCAGACACAGGCACTGATTCCAGTGGTGACGGTGACGAATCAACCGTATTTTCCAGTAGGGCCACACGTTATATGATTTTGGCAATGAAGGAGGCGTTACATTTAGCCGATACTACAGGTACCACTAAACAGGGTATTATGTGGGGTGTGAAAAAACTACCTATAGTTTTTCCTGAATCAGAAGAACTAAATGATGTATGTGATGAAGCGTGGGTTGCCCCCGATAAAAAGATGCTAATTTCAAAGAAGTTATTGGCTTTATACCCCTTCCCGCCAGAGGTTAGGGCGCGCTGGGAAACACCTCCTAGGGTGGACAAGGCGCTCACACGCTTATCTAAACAAGTGGCGTTACCCTCTCCTGAGACGGCCCCACTTAAAGATCCAGCAGATAGGAGGATGGAAAATATCCAAAAAAGTATATACACACATACAGGTGTTATACTACGACCAGCTATAGCGACAGCCTGGATGTGCAGTGCTGGAGTAGCTTGGTCAGAGTCCCTGATTGTCCCTATCCAGGGTATCAATATTTTCAATGTTTTACTGTCTTTAGAGCAAATAAAGGATGCATTTCTTTATATGCGTGATGCACAGAGGGATATCTGCACACTGGCATCACGGGTAAGTGCTATGTCCATTTCGGCCAGAAGAAGTTTATGGACGCGACAGTGGTCAGGCGATGCGGACTCAAAACGGCATATGGAAGTTTTGCCGTATAAAGGGGAGGAGTTATTTGGAGTCGGTCTATCAGATTTGGTGGCCACGGCTACAGCCGGGAAATCCACCTTTTTACCTCAAGCTACTCCCCAACAGAAAAAGACACCGACTTTTCAACCGCAGCCCTTTCGTTCCTTTAAAAACAAGAGAGCAAAGGGATATTCATATCTGCCACGAGGCAGAGGAAGGGGGAAGAGACACCAACAGGCAGCTCCTTCCCAGGAACAGAAGCCCTCCCCCGCTTCTACAAAAGCCTCAGCATGACGCTGGGGCTTCTCAAGCGGACTCGGGGGCGGTGGGCGGTCGTCTCAAGAATTTCAGCGCGCAGTGGGCTCACTCGCAGGTAGATCCCTGGATCCTGCAGATAATATCTCAGGGGTACAGGTTGGAACTAGAGACAGATCCGCCTCGCCGTTTCCTGAAGTCTGCTTTACCAACGTCCCCCTCCGAAAGGGAGACGGTTTTGGAAGCCATTCACAAGCTGTACTCTCAGCAGGTGATAGTCAAGGTACCTCTTCTACAACAGGGAAAGGGGTATTATTCCACTCTATTTGTGGTACCGAAGCCGGACGGCTCGGTAAGACCTATTCTAAATCTGAAGTCCTTGAACCTGTACATAAAGAAGTTCAAGTTCAAAATGGAGTCACTCAGAGCAGTGATAGCGAACCTGGAAGAAGGGGACTTTATGGTGTCCTTGGACATCAAGGATGCGTACCTCCACGTTCCAATTTACCCCTCACACCAGGGGTACCTCAGGTTCGTTGTACAAAACTGTCACTATCAGTTTCAGACGCTGCCGTTCGGATTGTCCACGGCACCTCGGGTCTTTACAAAGGTAATGGCCGAGATGATGATTCTTCTTCGAAGAAAAGGCGTATTAATTATCCCATACTTGGACGATCTCCTAATAAGGGCAAGGTCCAGAGAACAGCTAGAGATGGGATTAGCACTGTCTCAAGAAGTGCTAAAACAGCACGGCTGGATTCTGAATATTCCAAAATCCCAGTTAATGCCGACAACTCGTCTGCTGTTCCTAGGGATGATTCTGGACACGGTTCAGAAAAGGTTTTTCTCCCGGAGGAAAAAGCCAAGGAGTTATCCGAGCTTGTCAGGAACCTCCTAAAACCAGGAAAGGTGTCTGTACATCAATGCACAAGAGTCCTGGGAAAAATGGTGGCTTCTTACGAAGCAATTCCATTCGGCAGATTCCATGCACGAATTTTCCAGAGGGATCTGTTGGACAAATGGTCAGGGTCGCATCTTCAGATGCACCAGCGGATAACCCTGTCTCCAAGGACAAGGGTATCTCTTCTGTGGTGGTTGCAGAGTGCTCATCTATTGGAGGGCCGCAGATTCGGCATACAGGATTGGATCCTGGTGACCACGGACGCCAGCCTGAGAGGCTGGGGAGCAGTCACACAAGGAAGAAACTTCCAGGGAGTGTGGACGAGCCTGGAAACGTCTCTTCACATAAACATTCTGGAACTAAGAGCAATCTACAATGCTCTAAGCCAGGCAGAACCTCTGCTTCAAGGAAAACCGGTGTTGATCCAGTCGGACAACATCACGGCAGTCGCCCATGTAAACAGACAGGGCGGCACAAGAAGCAGGAGTGCAATGGCAGAAGCTGCAAGGATTCTTCGCTGGGCAGAGAATCATGTGATAGCACTGTCAGCAGTGTTCATCCCGGGAGTGGACAACTGGGAAGCAGACTTCCTCAGCAGACACGACCTTCACCCGGGAGAGTGGGGACTTCATCCAGAAGTCTTCCACATGCTGGTAACCCGTTGGGAAAGACCAATGGTGGACATGATGGCGTCTCGCCTCAACAAAAAACTGGACAGGTATTGCGCCAGGTCAAGAGATCCGCAGGCAATAGCTGTGGACGCGCTGGTAACGCCTTGGGTGTACCAGTCGGTGTATGTGTTTCCTCCTCTGCCTCTCATACCAAAAGTATTGAGAATTATACGGCAAAGAGGCGTAAGAACGATACTAGTGGTTCCGGATTGGCCAAGAAGGACTTGGTACCCGGAACTTCAAGAGATGATCACGGAAGATCCGTGGCCTCTACCTCTAAGGAGGGACTTGCTTCAGCAGGGTCCCTGTCTGTTTCAAGACTTACCGCGGCTGCGTTTGACGGCATGGCGGTTGAACGCCGGATCCTAAAGGAAAAAGGCATGCCGGAAGAAGTCATTCCTACTTTGATTAAAGCAAGGAAGGAAGTAACCGTGCAACACTATCACCGCATTTGGCGAAGATATGTTGCGTGGTGCGAGGATCGGAGTGCTCCGACGGAGGAATTTCAACTGGGTCGATTCCTACATTTCCTGCAATCAGGATTGTCTATGGGTCTCAAATTGGGATCTATTAAGGTTCAAATTTCGGCCCTGTCGATTTTCTTTCAAAAAGAATTGGCTTCAGTTCCTGAAGTCCAGACTTTTGTTAAGGGAGTGCTGCATATACAGCCTCCTGTGGTGCCTCCAGTGGCACCGTGGGATCTCATTGTGGTTTTGGAATTTCTAAAATCTCATTGGTTTGAACCACTAAAAAAGGTGGATTTAAAATATCTCACATGGAAAGTGACCATGTTACTAGCCCTGGCTTCGGCCAGGAGAGTGTCAGAACTGGCAGCTTTATCTTACAAAAGCCCATATCTGATTTTCCATTCGGACAGGGCAGAACTGCGGACTCGTCCGCATTTTCTCCCTAAGGTGGTGTCAGCATTTCATCTGAACCAGCCTATTGTAGTGCCTGCGGCTACAAGTGACTTGGAGGACTCCAAGTTACTGGACGTTGTCAGAGCATTAAAAATATATATTGCAAGGACAGCTGGAGTCAGAAAATCTGACTCGTTGTTTATATTGTATGCACCCAACAAGATGGGTGCTCCTGCGTCTAAGCAGACGATTGCTCGTTGGATCTGTAGCACAATCCAACTTGCACATTCTGTGGCAGGCCTGCCACAGCCTAAATCTGTTAAGGCCCACTCCACAAGGAAGGTGGGCTCTTCTTGGGCGGCTGCCCGAGGGGTCTCGGCATTACAACTTTGCCGAGCAGCTACGTGGTCAGGGGAGAACACGTTTGTAAAATTTTACAAATTTGATACTCTGGCTAAGGAGGACCTGGAGTTCTCTCATTCGGTGCTGCAGAGTCATCCGCACTCTCCCGCCCGTTTGGGAGCTTTGGTATAATCCCCATGGTCCTTTCAGGAACCCCAGCATCCACTAGGACGATAGAGAAAATAAGAATTTACTTACCGATAATTCTATTTCTCGGAGTCCGTAGTGGATGCTGGGCGCCCATCCCAAGTGCGGATTATCTGCAATAATTGTACATAGTTATTGTTAACTAATTCGGGTTATTGTTTAGGAAGCCATCTTTCAGAGGCTCCTCTGTTATCATACTGTTAACTGGGTTTTGATCACAAGTTGTACGGTGTGATTGGTGTGGCTGGTATGAGTCTTACCCGGGATTCAAAATTCCTCCCTTATTGTGTACGCTCGTCCGGGCACAGTACCTAACTGAGGCTTGGAGGAGGGTCATAGGGGGAGGAGCCAGTGCACACCACCTGATCGGAAAGCTTTACTTTTTGTGCCCTGTCTCCTGCGGAGCCGCTATTCCCCATGGTCCTTTCAGGAACCCCAGCATCCACTACGGACTCCGAGAAATAGAATTATCGGTAAGTAAATTCTTATTTTTAACATTAAAGATGCAAAGTAGTAATACACAGTCTCTAATTCCACTGGTCATTATAAATGTGATTGAATGATGCGTGTAGTGATGACCCCCATCCTGGTTGTGTTATTCAGAAAGGACAATTTGCTGAAACGGTTATTATGTTCTGCTGGCTCATTCTCTGTTGACACTTTCCCGTCTCTCCTCTTTGTGCAGTTGCCATTTTGCTGAAGGATGATTATTACATCGCTGGTGCCGGGCTACCGGGCAGATTTAAGGCGGAGAAAGTGGAGTTCCACTGGGGTCAGAGCAATGCATCCGCAGGCTCCGAGCACAGCATCAATGGCAGAAGATTCCCTGTCGAGGTGAGGAGAGACCCACGCGGTCCACATCCCCAAGTGTCCATCACCCACCGTACAGACAGGACCTTAAAGCCTTTTTACGTTTTGTATAAAGCGCTTTATCAAAACAGGTCTTTAAATGAGCGCTCATAGGATCGAATTCATGAAAAACTAATTTCGTTAATTTCTATATGAATTAATGCATTGCATTGTGCGTTCAGACGAGACTGGTTGCTCTTTATTATACGTTATTGAATAAATAACGTTTCAATTAAGCTGTATCCACATGAATTTTTAAAAAGCAACTTTGCCTGTAGTTCCCCTCTGATCACTAATCTGAATTGATTTGACGGGTTTCTCTGCTGGATCTGCTCGCTTTAGTTTTCCGTGTGCAGAGGTTAAAGCAGGCCGTAAGCAGCTATAATATGAGATAACCTGGAGGTAGAACGTGTAGTTTCAGATGTACTTCAGTATAAATCCCACCTTTCTCTATCGTCCTAGTGGATGCTGGGGTTCCTGAAAGGACCATGGGGGGGATAGCGGCTCCGCAGGAGACAGGGCACAAAAAGTAAAGCTTTAGGATCAGGTGGTGTGCACTGGCTCCTCCCCCTATGACCCTCCTCCAAGCCCCAGTTAGATTTTTGTGCCCGGCCGAGAAGGGTGCAATCTAGGTGGCTCTCCTGAGCTGCTTAGAAAAGTTTAGCTTAGGTTTTTTATTTTACAGTGAGTCCTGCTGGCAACAGGATCACTGCAACGAGGGACTTAGGGGAGAAGAAGTGAACTCACCTGCGTGCAGGATGGATTGGCTTCTTTGGCTACTGGACATTAGCTCCAGAGGGACGATCACAGGTACAGCCTGGATGGTCACCGGAGCCTCGCCGCCG
Organism: Pseudophryne corroboree; assembly: GCF_028390025.1. NCBI lineage: Eukaryota > Metazoa > Chordata > Amphibia > Anura > Myobatrachidae > Pseudophryne > Pseudophryne corroboree. The sequence goes on from NC_086452.1 coordinate 407,830,625, forward strand.
GCCCCCTTGCAGATGCTGAAACGAGAAGAGGTCCAGAATCGGCGGCAGAAGACTCCTCAGTCTTCTTAAGGTAGCGCACAGCACTGCAGCTGTGCGCCATTTTCCTCTCAGCACACTTCACACGGCAGTCACTGAGGGTGCAGGGCGCTGGGAGGGGGGCGCCCTGGAAGGCAAATGAAAACCTTTTTTGGCTAAAAATACCTCACATATAGCCTCCGGGGGCTATATGGAGATATTTAACCCCTGCCAGAATCCGTTAAGAGCGGGAGACGAGGCCGCCGAAAAAGGGGGTGGGCCTATCTCCTCAGCACACAGCGCCATTTTCCCTCACAGAAAGGCTGGAGGGAAGGCTCCCAGGCTCTCCCCTGCACTGCACTACAGAAACAGGGTTAAAACAGAGAGGGGGGGCACTAATTTGGCGTTAGAAATATATAAAAAAGATGCTATAAGGGAAAACACTTATATAAGGTTGTCCCTATATAATTATAGCGTTTTTGGTGTGTGCTGGCAAACTCTCCCTCTGTCTCTCCAAAGGGCTAGTAGGTCCTGTCCTCTATCAGAGCATTCCCTGTGTGTGTGCTGTGTGTCGGTACGTGTGTGTCGACATGTATGAGGACGATGTTGGTGAGGAGGCGGAGCAATTGCCTGTAATGGTGATGTCACTCTCTAGGGAGTCGACACCGGAATGGATGGCTTATTTAGGGAATTACGTGATAATGTCAACACGCGCCAAGGTCGGTTGACGACATGAGACGGCCGACAAACAATTAGTACCGGTCCAGACGTCTCAAAAACACCGTCAGGGGTTTTAAAACGCCCGTTTACTTTAGTCGGTCGACACAGACACAGACAGGGACACTGAATCCAGTGTCGACGGTGAATAAACAAACGTATTCCTTATTAGGGCCACACGTTAAGGGCAATGAAGGAGGTGTTACATATTTCTGATACTACAAGTACCACAAAAGAGGGTATTATGTGGGATGTGAAAAAACTACCGTAGTTTTTCCTGAATCAGATAAATTAAATGAAGTGTGTGATGATGCGTGGGTTCCCCCCGATAGAAAATATGGGCGGTATACCCTTTCCCGCCAGAAGTTAGGGCGCGTTGGGAAACACCCCTTAGGGTGGATAAGGCGCTCACACGCTTATCAGAACAAGTGGCGGTACCGTCTATAGATAGGGCCGTCCTCAAGGAGCCAGCTGACAGGAGGCTGGAAAAATATCATAAAAAGTATATACACACATACTGGTGTTATACTGCGACCAGCGATCGCCTCAGCCTGGATGTGCAGAGCTGGGGTGGCTTGGTCGGATTCCCTGACTAAAAATATTGATACCCTTGACAGGGACAGTATTTTATTGACTATAGAGCATTTAAAGGATGTATTTCTATATATGCGAGATGCACAGAGGGATATTTGCACTCTGGCATCAAGAGTAAGTGCGATGTCCATATCTGCCAGAAGATGTTTATGGACACGACAGTGGTCAGGTGATGCAGATTCCAAACGGCACAAAGGTGTATTGCCGTATAAAGGAAGAGGAGTTATTTGGGGTCGGTCCATCGGACCTGGTGGCCACGGCAACTGCTGGAAAATCCACCGTTTTTACCCTAAGTCACATCTCTGCAGAAAAAGACACCGTCTTTTCAGCCTCAGTCCTTTCGTCCCTATAAGAGTCATATCTGCCCAGGGATAGAGGAAAGGGAAGAAGACTGCAGCAGGCAGCCCATTCCCAGGAACAGAAGCGTTCCACCGCTTCTGACAAGCTCTCAGCATGACGCTGAGACCGTACAGGACCCCTGGATCCTACAAGTAGTATCCCAGGGGTACAGTTTGGAATGTCGAGACGTTTCCCCTGCGCAGGCTCCTGAAGTCTGCTTTACCAAGGTCTCCCTCCGACAAGGAGGCAGTATGGGAAAAAATTCACGAGCTGTATTCCCAGCAGGTGATAATTAAATTACCCCTCCTACAACAAGAAAAGGGGTATTATTCCACACTATATTGTGGTACTGAAGCCAGAAGGCTAGGTGAGACCTATTCTAAATCTAAAAAAATTTGAACACTTACAAAGGTTCAAATCAAGATGGAGTCACTCAGAGCAGTGATAACGAACCGGGAAGAAGGGGACTATCTGGTGTCCCGAGACATCAGGGATGCTTACCTCCATGTCCCAAATTTGCTCTTATCACTAAGGGTACCTCAGGTTCGTGGTACAGAACTGTCACTATCGGTTTCAGACGCTGCCGTTTGGATTGTCTACGGCACCCCGGGTCTTTACCAAGGTAATGGCCGAAATGATGGTTCTTCTTCGAAGAAAAAGGCGTCTTAATTATCCCTTACTTGGACGATCTCCTGATAAGGGCAAAGTCCAGGGAACAGTTGGAGGTCGGAGTAGCACTATCTCGGATACTGTTACAACAGCAGGGGTGGATTCTAAATATTCCAAAATCGCAGCTGATCCCGACAACAAGTCTCCTGTGCTTAGGGATGATTCTGGACACAGTCCAGAAAAAGGTGTTTCTCCCGGAAGAGAAAGCCAGGGAGTTATCCGAGCTAGTCAGGAACCCCCTAAAATCAGTGCATCATTGCACAAGGGCCATGGTAAAAAAATGGTGACTTCCTTCGAAGCAATTCCAGTCGGCAGATTTCATGCAAGAACTTTTCAGTGGGATCTGCTGGACAAATGGTCCGGATCGCATCTTCAGATGCATCAGCGGATAACCCTATATCCAAGGACAAGGGTGTCTCTCCTGTGGTGGTTACAGAGTGCTCATCTTCTAGAGGGCCGCAGATTCGGCATTCAGTTTTGGATGTTGGTGACCACGGAGGCCAGCCCGAGAGGCTGGGGAGCAGTCACACAAGGAAAAAATTTCCAGGGAGTGTGATCAAGTCTGGAGATTTTTCTCCACATAAATATAGCTAAGGGTAAAATTATAATGCTCTAAGCTTAGCAAGACCTCTGCTTCAAGGTCAGCCGGTATTGATCCAGTGGGATAAAACATCACGGCAGTCGCCCACGTAAATAGACAGGGCGGCACAAGAAGCAGGAGGGCAGTGGCAAAAACTGCAAGGACTTTTCGCTGGGCGGAAAAATCATGTGATAGCACTGTCAGCAGTGTTTCATTCCGGGAATGGAAACTGGGAAGCAGACTTCCTCAGTAGGCACGACCTCCACCCGGCAGAGTGGGAACTTCATGGGGAAGTTTTCCACATAATTGTAAACCGTTGGGAATTACCAAAGGTGGACATGATGGCGTCCCGTCTGAACAAAAAACGGGACAGGTACTGCGCCAGGTTAAGAGACCCTCCGGCAATAGCTGTGGACGTTCTGGTAACACCGTGGGTGTACCAGTCGGTGTATGTGTTCCATCCTCTGCTTTTCATACCTAAGGTACTGAGAATTATAAGACGTAGAGGAGTAAGAACTATACTCATGGCTCCGGATTGGCCAAGAAGGACTTGGTACCCGGAACTTCAAGAGATGCTCACAGAGGACTTATGGCCTCTGCCGCTAAGAAGGGACTTGTTTCAGCAAGTACCATGTCTGTTCCAAGACTTACCGCAGCTGTGTTTGACGGCATGGCGGTGGAACGCCGGATCCTAAGGGAAAAGGCATTCAGGAAGAGGTCATTCCTACCCTGGTCAAAGCCAGAAAGGAGGTGACCGCACAACATTATCACCACATGTGGCGAAAATATGTTGCGTGGTGTGAGGCCAGGAAGGCCCCACGAAGAAATTTCAACTCGGTCGATTCCTGCATTTCTTGCAAACAGGAGTGTCTATGGGCCTCAAATTGGGGTCCATTAAGGTTCAAATTTCGGCCCTGTCGATTTTTCTTCCAGAAAGAATTGGCTTCAGTTCCTGAAGTCCAGAAGTTTGTCAAGGGAGTATTGCATATACAACCCCCTTTTGTGCCTCCAGTGGCACTGTGGGATCTCAACGTAGTTCTGGGATTCCTCAAAACACATTGGTTTAAAACCAGTCAAATCTGTGGATTTGAAGCATCTCACATGAAAAGTGAACATGCTCTTGGACCTGGCCTGGACCAGGCGAGTGTCAAATTGGTGGGTTTTTTTTCAAAAAAGCCCATATCTGTTTGTCCATTCGGACAGGGCAGAGCTGCGGACTCGTCCCCAGTTCTCTCCCTAAGGTGGTGTCAGTGTTTCACCTGAACCAGCTTATTGGGGTGTCTTGCGCCTACTAGGGACTTGGAGGACTCCAAGTTGCTAGATGTGGTCAGGGCCCTGAAAATATAGGTTCCAGGACGGCTGGAGTCAGGAAAACTGACTTGCTGTTATCCTGTATGCACCCAACAAACTGGGTGCTCTTGCTTTTAAGCAGACTTTTGCTAGTTGGATGTGTAATACAATTCAGCTTGCACATTCTGTGGCAGGCCTGCCACAGCCTAAATATGTAAATGCCCATTCCACAAGGAAGGTGGGCTCATCTTGGGCGGCTGCCCGAGGGGTCTCGGCTTTACAACTTTGCCGAGCGGCTATTTAGTCAGGGGCAAACACGTTTGTAAAATCCTACAAATTTGATACCCTGGCTAAGGAGGACCTGGAGTTCTCTCATTCGGTGCTGCAGAGTCATCCGCACTCTCCCGCCCGTTTGGGAGCTTTGGTATAATCCCCATGGTCCTTTCAGGAACCCCAGCATCCACTAGGACGATAGAGAAAATAAGAATTTACTTACCGATAATTCTATTTCTCGGAGTCCGTAGTGGATGCTGGGCGCCCATCCCAAGTGCGGATTATCTGCATTACTTGTACATAGTTACAAAAATCGGGTTATTATTGTTGTGAGCCATCCTTTCAGAGGCTCCGCTGTTATCATACTGTTAACTGGGTTCAGATCACAGGTTGTACAGTGTGATTGGTGTGGCTGGTATGAGTCTTACCCGGGATTCATAAATCCTTCCTTATTGTGTACGCTCGTCCGGGCACAGTACCTAACTGAGGCTTTGAGGAGGGTCATAGGGGGAGGAGCCAGTGCACACCACCTGATCCTAAAGCTTTACTTTTTGTGCCCTGTCTCCTGCGGAGCCGCTATCCCCCCCCATGGTCCTTTCAGGAACCCCAGCATCCACTACGGACTCCGAGAAATAGAATTATCGGTAAGTAAATTCTTATTATTTCCAGGATGGAAATATGTACCACAGGGGCCGGGTTTGCACATATGTCAAAGAGGCCCCTACGTTGTTCCGGTGACTTGTGGCTCTGGAGTAGCAGGGGCCCAGCAGGTATCATAGCAAGGAGCTTTTAGTACAAAAATCACTTTCGCCCCCTTTACACAGAGCGTATAGACGGAAACCGAATGAACAAAATGAGTAAAATGTGACTTACGGTATAGAACACCACAGGATATATTCACGGTTTATAAACCTTTCTGCAACAGCAGTTGGAAAACCCAAAAGATCAGCGGGGCGCCCAAACCTAAAGGTAAGGTGCTGTTGAAGATGAAGGTTTAAGTTAGGAAAGGAAAGGCACGGGAAGATAGGGGGCCCAGCTCATGAGAGCTTACGTTCTGAAGGGGTGAGGGGGACAGACAGGGTGACACAAAGAGAGGAGATAGTGAGCATGGAGCAGGGGGTTAGGATGAGAGGTGGAAAGCTTTGATAAAGAATTGGGTCTTAAGAGCCCATTTGAAATGTTGTGCAGAGTCGGAGAGGGAGAGAGTTCCAATGGTAGGGATTAGCACAGGCAAAATATTGGAGGTGAGAGGAAGTAATCGGTTGCAAAGAGAAGAGGAGGAGAATACAGCAAGCAATGCTACTAATACCCCTTTTACACTCGCAGGCTCAGGTCGTTCCCGGGAATGTGTCCCGGGATATTTCCTGGGACACATTCCCGGGAATGACCCTTTTATATTAGCGGCCCGACCCGGCATATTGCCGGGTCGGTGACATCACCGCTGACTCTACCGGAGGCGATGCTTGGAGATAATCTTCTCCAAGCACCGCCTCCTCCTATGCAGAAATCGGGTGCCTGGTCGCCTTGACCCCGGTATACCCGTTCACACTGCACAGCTTCCCGGGATGGTCCCGGATTCAACCCAGGCCGAGACCTGGGTTGAAATCCTGGGATGCTCGTCCCGGGAAATTGTAAGTGTACCCTTTTACACTGACAAAAATCCCGGGATGATGCAAGTTCACGTGCAAAATCCCGGGATAAAATTGTCAGTGTAAAATGGGTATTATAGAATGGTTGGGAGCATCTCACAAATAATCCTATGACACCTTTTACATTACTCAACCCTCCTCCTTCCCTTTCAAAAAAAATTGCACGACCTGTCCAAAGCAGGTTTCAGCGCTTGCAGAAAATGGGGTGTACAGTCCCTAGATAGACTGGAAAACCCGGAGCATGTAGAAAATATAATTATCCCAAGCACATCACTTTATCTCAAACATTTTCAGGTGTGCATATTTTTGCATTTACCTTTTGTGAATGATGCCCGTTCCTCTCTTCTCAAACGTCAAGTAGCATTTTGCTCTTAGTGGTCCTTTTTTTTTTCTATCTTTCTCCTTGTCCTTTTCTGCTTGTGTGTTGGCTCTGTAGTCATGCCACTTAAAAGCAAATGTGCCATGAATTTAATTAGGAATCCAGATGTGTACTAGGGTTACGAGTGTCCATTTGTTCCAAATCACAAGCTCAGGGGGATATACAAGGGGGGGAAAAAACACTTATAGCTGATTCGCCACAATTCAGTCCTTGAAAATTGTAGAACAGCTACTGCAGAGTTAAACGCAACCCGTGCAAAACTTTGTATGTCAGATCTGCAATACATTATCTGGTCTCTGGCTGCTTGTTACCGCTGGGCATCTGTCCACTGTTTGTACAATCATGTTATTGCGTCTGTCGATATAATCATGTGAGATCCCATTAGAGTTCATTAAAGTTAAAAGATAGACTTAGGTAATTTTAGCTGTACTGCGGTTACCAGCTGAGTATTTCTCTGGTTTAGAGTAAAGTAGGAAATTATTTTTAATTCGTTGTCTGGAACACTATATCAAATCAATTGGAGTTTTGTGGTGTGCAGCAAAGTATCACTCCCCCAATTATTAAGCAACTGCTGTACAGCAAAGTATTCTAATTTAACTTACATTAGGAATAAAGATCAAAATGCATAGGAAAAGGAAGCCAATTGGCCTCAACCAATAAATGCACGATTTGTATAAAGCCTGGTAAAACCGATTTTTGGTCCTGTATGTTTTGAAAAGAAGTGTGATGTTTATTCAAGCCAGCAGGATCTCCTATCTTACGGACAGCGGAAGTATCTGTAGTCTATGTAATCTTGCGAGCAGGGCCCTCCTACCTCTTTGTTATTACCTAGTCTCATTTTATTATGATGTTCACAATTGTAGTCTGCAATGAAATATGGTGGCGCTATATAAATAATTGTTAATAAGTGGCAAATTTAGCTCAAAATGGATATATATGGGGTTTATAATAATTTATAGTGTAAATGACATAAATCAGTGTGATTATTCAAAGACTCAAAGACGTGCCAGTTTGAGTAACAGAAACTAAGGCTATAACTGGCAAGTTAGCAAGTAATCCGAGGTTTGTACAGACCGTGAACAAAATAAGAAGTAAACCTGCGATCTAGATCTTTAGAAGAGGAGTGCACAGTTACTGCTTACACATTCCACTTCACAGAATGGTTAAAAGAAGTTTTATCAACCCCCCGCCGTCATACTTACAGATGTCCTCATACGTCATTGCTGCACTCGCGCCAAACAGCCCCTCTTGGTGCCTCAGGTCCTTTGAAACTTGTAGGGTGTTGGTGTCTTTTTTTGCATCTTTTGCTGCCAAAAATGTGTCTGACGTAACACTTGTATATCTGTGTGCGACTAATGGGCCCTACACACTTACCGATCCGCCGCCGAGCTGCCCGACAGCGGAGACGGGTGACGCGGCAGGGGGGAGGTGACGGGGGGAGTGAAGTTTCTTCAGTTCCCCCATTACCCGGCTCCATAGCACTGCATGTTAATATGGACAATCTCGTCCATATTGGCCTGCATGCATAAGCGACGGGGCACCAACGATTAACGAGCGCGGGGCCGCGCATCGTTAATCGTTGGTGCCTACACACTGCTCGATATGAATGAGTTTTCGTTCATTAATGAACGAGAACGTTCATATCGTGCATTTTATCTGCCAGTGTGGAGGGCCCTTAAGGCTGGGTACACACTAGGCCGACAGATTGGTCATCTGGACTATCTGCCAACCTATTTGACGATCGGTAAGTGCATACACACCTACCTATTGTCAGCGCAATGTGTTCTGTCTGATGTAAATGCCAGCCCAGCTGTGACATGTCACCTTTATTAGGCCTAATGCACTTCTTACTTAGTTTTAGAGACTGGTCGGTCTGTACAGGGTTCCCTTATCACAAATACAGTGCGTTCATGTTATATACAGGTTCCGTGTAATGTGCTTAATTATACATATTTCTCTGACGTCCTAGTGGATGCTGGGAACTCCGTAAGGACCATGGGGGATAGCGGCTCCGCAGGAGTCTGGGCACATCTAAAGAAAGCTTTAGGATCACCTGGTGTGCACTGGCTCCTCCCCCTATGACCCTCCTCCAAGCCTCAGTTAGATCTCTGTGCCCGAACGAGAAGGGTGCACACTAGGGGCTCTCCTGAGCTCTTTGTGAAAGTTTTAGTTTGGGTTTATTATTTTCAGTGAGACCTGCTGGCAACAGGCTCACTGCATCGAGGGATTAAGGGGAGAAGAAGCGAACTCACCTGCGTGCAGAGTGGATTGGGCTTCTTGGCTACTGGACATTAGCTCCAGAGGGACGATCACAGGTTCAGCCTGGATGGGTCCCGGAGCCGCGCCGCCGGCCCCCTTACAGAGCCAGAAGAGCGAAGAGGTCCGGAAAATCGGTGGCAGAAGACGATCCTGTCTTCAGATAAGGTAGCGCACAGCACCGCAGCTGTGCGCCATTGCTCTCAGCACACTTCACACTCCGGTCACTGAGGGTGCAGGGCGCTGGGGGGGCAGCGCCCTGAGACGCAATAAATCGATAAAAACCTTATATGGCTAAAATAAATGCATCACATATAACTCCTGGGCTATATGGATGCATTTAACCCCTGCCAAAACATACAGAAAAACGGATGATAAGGACGCCGAGAAAGGGGCGGAGCCTATCTCCTCAGCACACTGGCGCCATTTTCCCTCACAGCTCAGTTGGAGGGAAGCTCCCTGGCTCTCCCCTGCAGTCACTACACTACAGAAAGGGGTTAAAAAAGAGAGGGGGGCACAAATTAGGCGCAGTATAAACAGTACAGCAGCTATAAAGGGAAAAACACTTATATAAGGTTATCCCTGTATATATATAGCGCTCTGGTGTGTGCTGGCAAACTCTCCCTCTGTCTCCCCAAAGGGCTAGTGGGGTCCTGTCCTCTATCAGAGCATTCCCTGTGTGTGTGCTGTGTGTCGGTACGTTTGTGTCGACATGTATGAGGAGAAAAATGATGTGGAGACGGAGTAGAGTGTCTGTAATAGTGTTGTCACCCCCTAGGGGGTCGACACCTGAGTGGATGTACTGTTGAAATTGCGTGACAGTGTCAACTTTGTATTAAAGACAGTGGTTGACATGAGACAGCCGGCTACTCAGCTTGTGCATGTCCAGACGTCTCATACAGGGGCTCTAAAGCGCCCGTTACCTCAGATACAGACGCCGACACGGATACTGACTCCTGTGTCGACGGTGAAGAGACAACCGTGATTTCCAATAGGGCCACACATTGCATGATTGAGGCAATGGAAAATGTTTACACTTTTCTGATAATATGAATACCACCAAAAAAAGGGGTATTATGTTTGGTGAGGAAAAACTTCCTGTAGTTTTCCTGAATCTGAGAAATAAAATGAGGTGTGTGATGATGCGTGGGTTTCCCCCCGATAACAATTGATAATTTCTAAAAAGATATTGGCAGTATACCTTTTCCCGCCAGAGGTTAGGGTGTGCGTTGGGAAACACCCCCTAGGGGGGATAAGGCGCTCACACGCTTGTAAGAACAAGGGCTCTATCCTCTCCTGAGATGGCCGCCCTTAAGGATCCTGCTGATAGAAAGCAGGAGGGTATCCTAAAATGTATTTACACACATACTGGTGTTATACTGCGACCAGCAATCGCCTCAGCCTGGATGTGCAGTGCTGGGTTGGCGTGGTCGGATTCCCTGACTGGAAATATTGATATCCTAGATAAGGACAGTATATTATTGCCTATAGAGCAATTAAAAGATGCATTTCTATATATGCATGATGCACAGCGGAATATTTGCCGACTGGCATCAAGTATAAGTGCGTTGTCCAATTCTACCAGTAAAGTGGTCAGGTGATGCGGATTCCAAACGGCATTTGGAAGTATTGCCTTAAAAAAAAGGGGATGTACCCCTGGTCGCCTCTCAAAATAAGACGCCGTATTATCAGGCGCAGTCCTGGTTGGCAAGCGGACAAAAGGGTTCCTCTTTTCTGCACGTGACAGAGGGAGAGGAAAATGGCTGCAGAGATCAGCCAGTTCCCAGGAACAGAAACCCTTTTCTGCCTCTGCCAAGCCCTCAGTATGACGCTAGGGCTTTACAAGTTCAGGCACGGTGGGGGCCCGTTCTCAATGAATTTCAGTGCGCAGTGGGCTCACTCGCAAGTAGACCCCTGGATCCTTCAGGTAATATTTTCAGGGGTACAAATTGGAATTCGAGACGTATTCCCCTCGCCGTTTCCAAAAGTCTGTTTTACCGACGTCTCCCGCTGACAGGGAGGCAGTTTTGGAAGCCATTCACAAGCTGTATTCCCAGCAGGTGATAATTAAGGTACCCCTCCTGCAACAGGGAACGGGGTATTATTCCACACTATTGTGGTACCGAAGCCAGACGGCTCGGTGAGACCGATTTTAAAATCTAAAATCTAAAATCTTTGAACACTTACATACAGAGGTTCAAATTCAAAATTGAGTCACTCAGAGCAGTGATTGCAAACCTGGAAGAAGGGGACTACATGATGTCTCGGGACATCAAGGATGCTTACCTTCATGTCAAAATTTACCCTTCTCACCAAGGGTATCTCAGGTTATGGTACAGAACTGTCACTATCAGTTCAGACGCTGCCGTAGGGATGGTCCACGGCACCCCGGGTCTTTACTGAAGTAATGACCGAAATGATGATATTCCTTCGAAGGAAGGGAATTTTAGTTATCCTTTACTTGGACGATTCCCTGATAAGGGTAAGATCCAGGGAACAGTTGGAGATCGGTGTAGCACTATCTCAGGTAGTGTTGCGGCAGCACGATTGGATTCTCAATATTCCAAAATCGCAGCTGGTTCCGACGACTTGTCTTCTGTTCCTAGGGATGATCCTGGACACAGTCCAGAAAGAAGGTGTTTCTCCCGAAGGAGAAAGCCAGGGAGTTATCCGAGCTAGTCAGGAACCTCCTAAAACCGAACCAAGTCTCAGTGCATCAATGCACAAGGGTTCTGGGTAAAAATGGTGGCTTCCTACGAAGCAATCCCATTCGGCAGATTCCACGCAAGACTTTCCAGTGGAACCTACTGGACAAATGGTCCGGGTCGCATCTTCAGATGCATCAGCGGATAACCCTGTCACCAGGGACAAGGGTATCCCTCCTGTGGTGGTTGCAGAGTGCTCATCTTCTAGAGGGCCGCAGATTCGGCATTCAGGACTGGGTCCTGGTGACCACGGATGCCAGCCTGCGAGGCTGGGGAGCAGTCACACAGGGAAGGAATATCCAGGGCTTATGGTCAAGCCTGGAGACATCACTTCACATAAATATCCTGAAGCTAAGGGCCATTTACAATGCTCTAAGCTTAGCAAGACCTCTGCTTCAAGGTCAGCCGGTGTTGATCCAGTCGGACAACATTACGGCAGTCACCCACGTAAACAGACAGGGTGCCACAAGAAGCAGGAGGGCAATGGCAGAAGCTGCAAGGATTCTTCGCTGGGCGAAAAACCATGTGATAGCACTGTCAGCAGTTTTCATTCCGGGAGTGGACAACTGGGAAGCAGATTTCCTCAGCACGACCTCCACCCGGGAGAGTAGGGACTTCACCCAGAAGTCTTCCACATGATTATAAACCGTTGGGAAAAACTCGACAGGTATTGCGCCAGGTCAAGGGACCCTCAGGCAATAGCTGTAGATGCTCTGGTAACACCGTGGGTGTACCAATCAGTGTATGGGTTCCCTCTTCTGCCTCTCATACCCAAGGTACTGAGATTGATAAGATGGAGAGGAGTAAGCACTATATTAGTGGCTCCGGATTGGCCAAGAAGGACTTGGTAACCGGAACTTCAAGAGATGCTCACGGAGGATCCGTGGCCTCTACCTCTAAGAAGGGACCTGCTTCAGCGGGGACCTTGTCTGTTCCAAGACTTGCCGCGGCTGCGTTGACGGCATGGCGGTTGAACGCTGGATCCTGAAGGAAAAAGGCATTCCGGATGAAGTCATCCCTATCCTGATCAAGGCCGGGAAGGATGTAACCGCAAAATATTATCACCGCATTTGGCGAAAATATGTTGCGTGGTGCGAGGCCAGTAAGGCTCGACGGAGGAAATTCAACTGGGTCGATTCCTACATTTCCTGAAAACAGGAGTATCTATGGGCCTGAAATTGGGGTCCATTAAGGTTCAAATTTCGGCTCTGTCGATTTTCTTCCAAAAAAGAACTAGCTTCAGTCCCTGAAGTTCAGACGTTTGTTAAAGGGGTACTGCATATACAGCCTCCTTTTGTGCCTTCAGTGGCACTTTGGGATCTCAAGGTGGTTTTTGGGTTCCAAAAGTCACATTGGTTTGACCCACTTAAATCTGTGGAGTTAAAATATCTCACAAAAAAAGTGGTCGTGCTGTTGGCTCTGGCCTGGGCCAGGCGCGTGTCAGAATTGGTGGCTTTATCCTGTAAAAGCCCTTATCTGATTTTCCATTCGGACAGGGCGGAATTGAGGACTCGTCCTCAGTTTCTCCCTAAGGTGGTTTCAGCGTTCACCTGAACCAAACCTATTGTGGTGCCTGCGGCTACTAGGGACTTGGAGGACTCCAAGTTGCTAGACGTTGTCAGGACCCGGAAAATATGTTTCCAGGACGGCTGGAGTCAGGAAATCTGACTCGCTGTTTATCCTGTATGCACCCAACTAGCTGGGTGCTCCTGCTTCTAAGCAGACTATTGCTCGTTGGATTTGTAGTACAATTCAGCTTGCACATTCTGTGGCAGGCCTGCCACAGCCAAAAAATCTGTAAATGCCCACTCCACAAGGAAGGTGGGCTCATCTTGGGCAGCTGCCCGAGGGGTCTCGGCTTTACAACTTTGCCGAGCAGTTACTTGGTCAGGAGCAAATACGTTTGTAAAATTCTACAAATTTGATACCCTGGCTGAGGAGGACCGGGAGTTCTCTCATTGGGTGCTGCAGAGTCATCCGCACTCTCCCGCCCGTTTGGGAGCTTTGGTATAATCCCCATGGTCCTTACGGAGTTCCCAGCATCCACTAGGACGTCAGAGAAAATAAGAATTTACTTACCGATAATTCTATTTCTCGTAGTCCGTAGTGGATGCTGGGCGCCCATCCGAAGTGCGGATTGTCTGCAATACTGGTACATAATTATTGTTACCAAAAAATTCGGGTTATTGCTGTAGTGAGCCATCTTTTCTAGAGGCTCCTCTATTATCATGCTGTTAACTGGGTTCAGATCACAAGTTGTACAGTGTGATTGGTGTGGCTGGTATGAGTCTTACCCGGGATTCAAAATCCTTCCTTATTGTGTACGCTCGTCCGGGCACAGTATCCTAACTGAGGCTTGGAGGAGGGTCATAGGGGGAGGAGCCAGTGCACACCAGGTGATCCTAAAGCTTTCTTTAGATGTGCCCAGACTCCTGCGGAGCCGCTATCCCCCATGGTCCTTACGGAGTTCCCAGCATCCACTACGGACTACGATAAATAGAATTATCGGTAAGTAAATTCTTATTATTACATTATACTGCCTTGCCAGCATTATGGTGCATTGCTGTTGTCAGTCTGGTACATCATCATGCACTTGCGGTGTGTACTGGCTGACCACTCCCGTTCTGGTAGATGGCAGCACCCCTTAAGCCTGGGCCCCTACCACTGCTTCATGCTCAGTCCGATAGAGAGGGCCCGATTCAGGATTGTAAGCAAAGCAAAAAATCACACCACTGGGCAAAACCATGCGGCACTGCAGGTGGGGCTGATATTACATGTGCAGAGAGATTTAAATTTGGATGGGTTATATTGTTTCTGTGCAGGGTAAATACTGGCTGCTTTTGCATGTAGCCCACAAATGTTAGACGGCTTACACTGCAATTTAGGTTTCAGTTTGAACACACCCTGCCAAAATATAACTCTCTCTGCACATGTTACATCTGCCCCACCTGCAGTGCAGCATGGTTTTGCCCAGTTGCTTGCTTTTTTGCTTTGCTTACAAACCTGATTCAGGCCCAGCGTTAGGGGTGATAAGGAACCAACAATGGGCCTAATTCAGACCTGGTCGCACACAGACTTTTTTTTGCACTGCTACGACCAGGTAATCGCTGCCTACAGGGTAGGGGGTAATAGCAGTGCAGGGGTGCGATCGGCTGTGTGCAGTAAGCTGCGCAATCAAATGTTTGTGCAGTTTCTGCACAGCCCAGGACTGACTCAGCCGCTGCTGACGTCAGGAATCCTCCTCCCGAACGGCTGGGCACGCCTGCGTTTTTCCGGACACTCCCTGAAAACTGTGAGTTGCCGCCTACAAATGCCTTCTGCTTGTCAGTATTCTTGCGATCGCCGGTGAGACCGCTTTCTTTGTTAGTTCTGTCGCCGGCGGCCGACGCGCCTGCGCATTGCGGTTCATACGCATGCGCTGTTCAGACCCGATCACGCGGCTGCGAAAAAAAGCTGCGTGCTATCGGGTCTGAATGACCCCCATTGACTCTTCAGTAAAGGGGGGTACTCACGGAGCGATAATCTAAGCACTCTGACTAGATTGCTTAGATTTTAAGCGTGATCGCTCCGTGTGTACCCCCCTACAGGCCAATCTAGCAGGGTGAAATGAGCGCCCCCCCCCCCCCCCCCCCTGCACGCTCAGCACACATCGCACTGTGCTGAGCGGAGGGAGAGATGTGTGCGGTTCGCTCAGCACACATCTCTCCCACATCTACCCGTGAATACGGGCCTTTAGGGTTCAATCTGCAACTTTTCAGAAGCTAGGGTACTTTGATTCTTTGATTTATTTTGTGATCTTTCCTTTTATGCATGGTAAAGATACAGTAGGTGGCCTGTTTATACATCCTGGATTGCAATGTGGGTGGGTGGTATGTATCTGTGGATTGGTTCCTAAAACACTGCCGTAGACTACTGACTAATATTCTGCTGAGTATATTTCTAGAGATAGGCACCTAATTTATTAAGCATTTATCCACAAACGTTCTCTGCTGATGTACTTTTTCTGTTGGTGCCGTATACAGTGTACGGTTTTCAGCGAGCGTGCACATTGCAGTCAGACTGTGCGCAGGTTGGCATTACTGCCAAAATGGATATTTGAGCTGCAGTAAGCTGAAATAAATTGTCTAACAGAAAAGAGACTATCTTCATTTTAATCAGCAAGAAGAACATTTCAATACTGTATTTACAGAAAGTGATGGTTTCCGCCAGTGATTTGCTCGCCAAGTGTGAAATAACCCTGGAGCTGGAGGCTAAAGTGTGTTTCTTGAATGTTTTGATGGTGATTAATCTCTCCGTGACGTTATCTTTTCCAGATGAAATTACCTTGTCGCGCCCAGAGAATGCCGTCTCACAGTTGCGTTTTGTTTGTAGAGAGCTGCATGTAGCAGGCCAGCGTCCCATTTTAGTTCTCTCTCTTTTTGTGTTGTACGTAGATTATTGCTGGATAACTATCTGAACCGCTGGTAGGAAGAGTTGCACAATATATCTAATTATGTGGTTATTTAGCCCAGATTCTGTGCTTAAGGGGCCTCACGAGCGTAGCACGCCTTGATTGCTCTAAAGAATACGGCTCTCTGCTCACCCAGCTGTAAATGGATAAAGAATCATTACAAGACAATGAGAAGCCATTTCAGGATTGTTCTGCGCCTTGAGTGACAGCACTTATAACCATATTTGTGACAGTTACTGGGTAACAATATAGCTTAGGAACATCTGACGATTACAATTCTGTTAACATTTGTATCTGTAATGATATCGGTGACTAATGTTGACTGTGGTGTTCATTCTTCAGCTTTTCATGACCGGGAATGGACATTTGTTTATATAGCGCCAGCAAAGTCCATTTCGCTGTACTATGGGGAACAATACAGTAAGATTGGGTAAATACAGATAAAGCCGTAAGAAAGTCCTAACGTCACACTTTCAATCTACAGTCTATGTACGAAAAAATATGTATATTTTTTATTGGGCAGCATGGATGGTGTAGTGGTTAGTATCACAGTTTCTTCTCACAATATATACACACACACACACACACACACACACACACACACACACACACACACGATTATGACCACTAGACAGTTGTATGTAAAGTACTGGTTAGCAGTTGATTTACCGACGGACAGAATACAGACGGTCATAGTCCCAACAGCCAATGACTGTGAAAATTACGACATAGTCAGAATGCTGACATGCATTTTTAAGGAATTTTTGCTCAAAAACAGACTTGTTCATACTTTACCATCCCAGTGGACCTGGAGGAGGAATATAATGGCGAGCAGACGCGGTACACTTAGGGGTATATTCAATAAGTGTCGGATCCTTTCCGACAAGCATTGTCGGAAAGGATCCGACAATGACCTATTCAATATGCTCCCAAATCAGACTGTCTGATTTGGCCACTGCTGTTGCTGCTCGCCCCGATCCTCGCAGCTGTGGCTGCTGCTCCCCTCCCCTCTGGCCGGGCGTCCACATCTTCCGTGCTGCTGCTGACCCCGGCGCCTGGGTCAGCAGCAGCACGGCTCTTTCTCCCCAGGCCCGGAGCAGCTGCTCTTCATTAGGTAGTGGGGGGACCCACCAGATGACACCTATCCCCCCGTGCGCTGACAGCGGCGACGGGGGGGAACTCACAGCGGCGGGGGGACATGTCAGCGGCGGGGAAGGCGCTGCCGGGAGTAAGGAGCCTGGCCGGGAGACGCCCTGCTCAATCAGACTTTTTTTTAAATTGGATTGAGATTGTTGGAAAGGGGGCCAAAACCTGTTGAATTTGGCCCTGTTTCCGACAAAAGCACGTGGATTGGTGCCTATTCCACCGATCCACGTGTTTTCCGACAAGTCGGGAATTCCCAACTTGTCGGGAAAAAAAGTGCCCTCTTTGAATAGGTCGGAACCCCTTCCGACAAAAATCTTTCAAAAGCTGCCGTCTTTCCGACAAGACGGCAGCTTCCGACAGCTATTGAATATGGCCCTTAGATGGTGTCCATGTCAACCTATGTCGACATTGACATAAAACCCCCCAGAATAACTCATGTCTGTGTTCTGACTTTGTTGGCATTTTGGACATGTCGGCATAATGCATGTCGGTATTTTGACTGTAGGTCAATGGCTGTCGGTATTGTGTCCATCGGTAAATCATACTGAACCCAAAGTACTTTTCCACAGATAATGCTGACGTAGGAGGGATGACTCTGTATAGGAATGGAAAGACGACTGTATGCAGCCAGTGGAGCTCTTGTTGAGTATATGGATTGTTATTTTACAGCAATAAGAGACCAACAAATGCAGAGTGGGTGGTTATGTGCATTGTTAGAATGTAAGAATGAGCGTGGTTTATGTTGCTAAACACTTCTACGTGAATATAAATCCGGATTTGTGCATGACTGTTGATCGTTTTGTAACAGCCTTTAGTTAGATGTGATTCATAAAACAGAGAACCCATCAAAATAATATCTCCAACAGAATACCGGTAATGTGATCTCTGCCCATTAGTGGCTGCAGTTTGTAGATAAATAAAGTATTAAACAGATCTGAAAATCACAATATTAGTACAAGCAGAAAAATAATACAAATTGGGAAGTCTCATTAATGGGTTCACTTGGGTAGTTAATATTTATGCACGAAAGCATATACGAGTACCGACAATTTCAGATGAAACAATGATGAAATAAACCGTTTCTTACAACAATGTTGGTAAATCCTTACACCAGAATTGTAGATAAAGTAGAAGAGTGTAATATAGGAATGCAAGCTGGATAAAGGTTGAGAAAGATCACGCTTCTGCTTCACCCCCTGTGCACCTGTCGGCAGTGAATAGTCAGGTGAGAGCACAGAGATCTAACACCATCATAGGAAATAAGAAAATAGTTGGATCTGCTGTTAGGGAATTCCTGGGGAAGAGTCCTGTTGGCAGGGTCGCCAATGAGAGCCGACCTCTGAAATGAGGGATTATAGGAAGATTCCAGTGGAATGTGTCTGTAAAAATACCATCGGCGAGATTGCCGGATATAAGGGATTACCTTTTTTTTTTTTTTTTTTTAAAGGGGCAATAACATCAAGGTGTGCTTGTAAGTGATTGTCCCTTTAAAAAAGTCCGAGATTAGGTGGCATCCCGCTCCTTCGGCGATCTCTGACTCCATTACATCCTGTCGCTTATTCGGAAAATGAGACCAGTACTGGCTCCTGCGGTCTGGTCCGTGCACAGACGTGCATTTCACCAAAAGGAAGGTGTGATTATTTGCTGTCCTGCATCACTTTAGGTAACGGCTTTATTAGCCAATCATAGCTTGATCTTGTGTAAGGTATGGTCACTTTCCAATTGTGTTATTGGGGACCGATATGCACGGGACAAAGGAAATGTGGTGATTTGAGGAGGAGAATCGAGGCATCAGGTAGCCACAGGCTGAGAGTGGAAGGCGCAGGGTTTTCCACTAGCAGCACAGAGTATATCAGGAGATGAGTGATGTGTTAGGGAGGACAGTGCTGTATGTGAAAAGGGCAGAATAATAATATGAGACAGGGATGTGTGTGACCGGGACATGAAGCATCAGAGAGCAGCACACCACAGACGCCTCTTACCTGTAATCAGAATCATTTAACATTGTGATCAGTAGGACATATTGTTTAGTGAGAGGTTTGTAGATGATTATACATAGTGCGGTTAATCACGAGTTCTTGATACACACATTCCTTAAGCGCTACCAGTCACCTGAAGCCTGACATTACACACATCATTTGTTTCCCTTGCAGGAAATTGCAATGCTGCTTAATTCACGCACACGTCTCCTACGCGATCAATAGTTGTACAGTACAGCGAAAGCCCCTCCGTAGGTCTATAGGAAGAATGTGTATCCGATCGATCATGTAATATTGTGATATGTTTCTATCGTTTACAGCTAAATATCAGGGTTATCCGGACAGATCACTAATAACAGACGAGTGGTAAAGATGAGAAACACCTTGATTATATGATATATAGAAATATATACACACACACACACACACACACACACACACACACACACACACACACACACACACACACACGCACATATTTGGACAGCCACCGATTGTGCAAGTTGACCTGCAAGTTAACCCACTTAAAAAGATGAGAGATCTGTAATTTCCATCATAGGTACACTAAGGGGTATATTGAATTGAAGTCAGATCCATTCCGACATGCATTTGTTGTAATGGATCCGACAACCCCTATTCAAATCTCATCTTAATTCGACTTTGTCAAGTCGAATTAAGATGAGGGACGCAGAGCAGGAGAGGGGGGGCGAGCCGCGGGGAGACCAGCGGGGGACAGCCGCCGGCAGACGCAGGAGATCAGAGCTACAGTAGCGCTGCAGGAGGATGTCACACAGCTGCCCGAACTCGCGGCAGTGTCCATCCGGCTCCAGCAAGCGTGATCTCACTTGCTGGAGCCGGGTGGAAGCTGGAATCAGGATTCGACCTTAAAAAGTCGAAAACTGCTGTATTTTTGACAGATGGCAGTTTTCGACTTCAATTGAATATACCCCTAAGTCTGAAAAACAAACAAAAACCAGGAAATCACATTTTATGATTTTTAAACAATTTACTTGTATATTCTTGTGGAAAATAAATATTTGGACACCTACCAAGCAGCAAGATTTCTGGCTCTCACAGACCTGTTACTTCTTCTTTAAGAAGCTCTTCTATCTTCCACTCTTTACCTGTATTAATGGCACCTGTTTGAAATGGTTATCTGTATA